>NC_087160.1:10477500-10487500 GCF_035594125.1 Scylla paramamosain
GGCTTACGGTGACAGATTTACCTGAATAATCTAACGGTTTTCGGTTATAAGTAGTGTTAAGACATAGCTTGTGTCACTCCCCAGACCCAGGGGGACCCTCCTACCAGATTTCATCAAAATCAGTTCACTGTTTTTACGGTGAAAAGCGAACACACCCACACACATACATACAGACATACAGAGTGTTTTTATTATATAAGATTTTGCCTCTCCTTCTTTTAAGATGCTGCGTGAAATTATGCTTATATTCGTTTTGCTTGATATTTCATATAATTTTATCTTACTTTATATTTTCAAGTTACGTGAATGCTTGATGTTCGGTGCCAGATGACTCCAGTTGTGGTACTTTAAACTAATTTCCGTATGCATCGTAACGTGATGCAGGTGACGTGACCATGTGGTGACAGGCAATAAGGTCAATAACATTTACACGCGTCATCCTCAGCAGAAAATATAACAGCATTTGGGGAAGCAGAAGTGATGTGGAGTGTTGATCCTGGTGGTGTGTGACGTGACTCACCGGACGAGAATGCAAAGACGATCAGGATCATGACTTTGCTTCTGCTTAGTCACGGGTTTTGTGTGATTACTTATATTTTTGTAAGGCTGATCGTGTTCAGCCTTTTCTTGTGAGGATTGCAAAGTAATTGAACACAGTAATATGAACACGCGGAATGTCATCATGTATTCTTGCCTCGCGGTCTCAATTCATCTTTTAAGACTTGCTACCAAGGATACTTTCCACTCATGTGTAAACCCTGTTTGAAGTACATAATGATGTCTTTCAGTGGTGTCATATACACTCCTACTTGCATTGTGGCCTTTCAGAGTACTGGCTAAACTGCAATTCGATAAGATTTTTCAATGTTTTCGTTCAAAAGCTGTTAGAAATATTAGTAAAGTCTCCCTGAAAGCGATGTCTCCCGTGCTGAGTGTGGAAAGAAATCAAGGTGAATTCTTCGATAATGCCTGTAGGCCTAAAAAGTCGAAGGACTCACCACCGCCACCACCTCACTTGAAATAAGATCTTGCCAGCGGCACAGAGGCGGCTGCTGTAGCCTTGAAGTGGCACTGCTGTGTTGAAAGAATAGGAAAACCATGAAAGAGGCAGTAAAGCCAGTGAAGGCGAGGGAGTCGTCTTAGGAGATGTTTACTGAGGCGCAATGTCAGGCCGTGGGTTAAATTGCGGAGGTCTTGCAGGGAGGACATTCAGCACGTGCCTCAGTCGTTGATGCTAAGCAGGTGGTATTTACACGCCACACTGTGGGCCGGGGTGAGGGGAACACTCCTTCAGCTGTAGGAGAAGTCTTCTGCCTCTGACATTATGATGCTGCTTTTGCACGCGACACTCACGCGGGACCCGTCGCCTTTCAGCAGCCACGCGAGGAAATAACCGCCGCCGACGACTGCCCCAGAGCTCACATATAGACAGAAGAGGGGTGAGGGCTGCTGTAAAATGCAGTGTAACGTATGCTGCTTCCCTCCCTTCCTCCCTCTTTCTTTTAACTTTTTCACTCCCATCCCTGCTTCCCCTCAAATCAACACGCCTGAGACAACTTCTCGATTCAGCTGAGCGTACGGCCACCGGGGACATGGATAACAAAACCTACATAAGTGCCCCACACCACACACAGGGAAAAACTTTTCCCTGGGCGTTGTTTTATTCACAGTGACGTCACTCGTGATTTTGACTCCATGAATTGCCTTCTGTCTGTAGGGAGACGAGAGAAGGCGGAAGAGGGAGGAAGGAAAGAAGCTGAATAAGAGGAAGGGATAAGATTAAGGAGACGGAGAGAGAGATGAGAATTTGAAGTTGATTGAGTTATGGGGCTGCAACAACAAGGTCTTATGGCGCAGGTTGGTGTTACGAGACCGTGCTACCTCTCCCGCCGAGAAACTACTATGAGCCACGATCGAACACTCAACTTTTGGGGCGCGAGGTGAGCACTGTACCGCAGAGCCAACCGACCCACGAAAGAGGGATGAGAGGGAAAGAGAGAACATGGAATCTGCTGGAAAGAACAGGAAGAAGCGAAGTGAGGGCTCTAGATATAGTGGAAGGGGGAAGTAAGAATGAATGAGAGAGGGGAAGAGGAGGAGGATAGTTTATGCGGGAGGGGAATATAGTATAAGAAAGAAGAGGAAGCGGGAGGGTCGGATAGTGGAAAGGAGAAGGGGCGCAGAAGGGGAAGGAAGGAGAAGAGGAAGGAAAAGAACGTGTCTGGTGAGGGAAGGAGTGAATGGAGGAGGACAGGAAGGTAGGCAGAGGAAGTTGGGGAGAAGAGGGAAGTAAAGAGAAAAATGGAGCGAGAGAGAGAGAGAGAGAGAGAGAGAGAGAGAGAGAGAGAGAGAGAGAGAGAGAGAGAGAGAGAGAGAGAGAGAGAGAGAGAGAGAGAGGCGAAGTTGTAGGAGAATAATAACCGGTTGGGGAGAGAATACATAAGGTGGAGGAGAGAATGGAAAAAGGTTGAGGAGAGAAGCGAGAAGCTGGAGGGAAGAGAAGAGGATATGGGGGGAGGAGCCCTTTGCGACGCCCTAATGAAGCGGAAACCTCCCGCCCTGAACCAAAGGTGAAGGGACGCGACCCAGACAGTCAGCCAACCACACACACACACACACACACACACACACACACACACACACACACACACACACACACACACACACACACACACACACACACACACACACACAGACACAGAGAGAGAGAGAGAGAGAGAGAGAGAGAGAGAGAGAGAGAGAGAGAGAGAGAGAGAGAGAGAGAGAGAGAGAGAGAGAGAGAGAGAGAGAGAGAGAGAGAGAGAGATTGCGTATAGTTTAAGTGTATTCTGTATTAGATAGCTTAGTATGAACAATTAACATAATGGTTGTGGTGGTAAGGTCCTCCAAAAAAGTTCATATATTTTTTTGTTTAGTCATTACGTGTGCCCGTGAGCAACAACAGCATCATCATCATTATTATCATCATCATCATCAGCAGCAGCAGCAGGAGCAGTAGCAGTATAAACAACAGTGGAAAACCCGCGGCATTAGAAACCATTGTCATATTGCAAATGACAAAAATACAAGAATACACAATATCGGCAGCAACAGCACGAGGCAAAAGCAACAGCAACAGCAGAAATCAGCATAAACAACAGCAGTAAACATGAGTAGCAACAAGACCAGATAACAGGAGCAACAACAGACCTCAGTAAAGGCGGTTATGAGAAACAGCAGTGGATAACAGTAACGGTACGAAATAACAACAATAGCAGCAGCAAACAGTAGAAACAGCAGTAAACAGCAACTTTGGCAACAGTGAAGAAGCAACACCAGTAACAACAACAACAACAATAAAAAAAAAAACAAGATACAGCACCAACACATGAACAGGAGAGAACAACAGTAGCGACCATGATAACAACATCAGAGACACAACAACACCACAGTGAGCAATAGACAGCAGCCGCATTTGTTATTCATTAGTCGTGCCAGTGATTCATAATTTCGTTACATTCCTTTGCCAACTTTATAATGAAAATTCCAAGACATTCGTCGTCTATGAACTAAACTTTTGACGATGAGAGCAAAACTTCTTCCGGGATGTCAAAAACACTTAGACTGAGAGAGAGAGAGAGAGAGAGAGAGAGAGAGAGAGAGAGAGAGAGAGAGAGAGAGAGAGAGAGAGAGAGAGAGAGAGAGAGAGAGAGAGAATATATATCCATACATTTGCTAATCTTAGCCTCATTTTCTTGACAGACGACTCTTATTTTGATATTTGTGTTTGTTGTCATTGTTGTTGTTGTTGTTGTTGTTGTTGGTGCTGGCACTGTTTTTGTTGGCTGTGGTTGTGATTGTTATAGTCTTATTATGTTGTTAAGGCGATAATTTACTTCACAACATTTGGTTTTTCGTTCGAAGATGAGCAGTTGCGTTCAGAAAGACCAGATGACTTAGTTACGTGTATGAGGTGGTACGTGTTCTGGCAGCAGAGTTATTGAGTTATGGCGGTGATGTTCTCTTCGTCATGGGGAGAATGTTGTGGCGGTGGTGGCGATATTGTTTGGTGTTTTGTTAGTCGTGGCGAGGTGGTGGGGGTGGAGGTGGTGGTGGTGGTGGTGGTGGTAGTGGGTGTGTAATATTGTGCCGTTTTATTGCCATGATGTCACGGTTGTCACCACACACACACACACACACACACACACACACACACACACACACACACACACACACACACACACACACACACACACACACACACACACACACACACACACACACACACACACACACACACACACACACACACACACACACACACACACACACACACACACCAAATGAAATCAATTAGTGCGCCCCCATGTAGGAGTGCCTGGCTGCTATATCCTGTGCGCGGTAGGAAACACGCATCGTGTTGAAGTGCTCGTGTAATATCGAGGTTCACTGCCTGGCCTGCATGGGAATAGCGTCAGCACACACACAGCACGACTCGGCCTGCAGCGCTGCGTCAAAGTGAGCCTTCAACGAGGTAAAAGAAAAAAAAACTGCCGCCTGACGTTTGCCTTCCTCTTCCCGATACTACTGTAGCTGGAGCAGGTCTCGTCCCGCTGTTGTGGCCCTGACTTGTGTTTCACTGCACTACATTCGCTTCCCACGCCCTCCGCCAGCTGATGTCTGACAGGGTTGGTGGTTTTAATTTAGTTTTTTTTCTATCTCTTTTTCGTTCGCTTTGCTGTGCTTAGGAAGAAAATGAATGTTTTTTTTTCTTTTAAGGAAAGGGATGTTTTATTGTGTTTTTATTTGAGATGAAATGTAGGAGAGGTAGAATTCCTGCTTTAGTTTTGTTATAGTTGTTTTGTATACATGTTTTAGTTCTTGTGTGTTTGGAAGGAAGGTGCAGAGATAGTG
The DNA here is from genome assembly GCF_035594125.1 of Scylla paramamosain. Classification (NCBI taxonomy): domain Eukaryota; kingdom Metazoa; phylum Arthropoda; class Malacostraca; order Decapoda; family Portunidae; genus Scylla; species Scylla paramamosain. The sequence continues at coordinate 10,482,394 of NC_087160.1, forward strand.
TAGTAACTCGAGGTTTTATGATGTTTTTATTATGGACAAAATGTGGTGAACGTGAAGGCTCTTGTTCAAGTTACTTTGTTCAGCCAATTATTTCATAATATATTAATAGAGGGAAATTTATGGAATCGGTGAGGGAGGAGAAGTTCCTGATACTTTTGACGGTCAGCTGGAGGAGTGCGGGAATGGTTTGGGAGGAGAAGATTTTGATACCCGTGGGATTAGTTGGAATCAATACTGGACACGGTGGAGAAGCTGACTGTGCACCATATAAAGACACCTTGACTACTACTGCTCTACTACAGCCTGTTTAGCCTTGAAGGAGTGACTTCCTAAACTGCCGCGGAGGGTAACAGGAGTGTATCGGCAGCTGTCAGTCACCTCATCCCTGGAAAAGAAATAAAATACTTTGACACGTCTTGTCCTCGTTCTTCCCCATGTTGTAACCTCATTCCGATTTCTCCTGCTATCGATAATAGTAATGATGATGTTGGTAATAATAATAATAATAATAATAATAATAATAATAATAATAATAATAATAATAATAATAATAATAATAACAGTAATAATAATATAAATACTACTACTACTACTACTGCTACTGCTACTACTACTACTACTACTACTACTACTACTACTAATAATAATAATAATAATAATGATAATAATAATAATAATAATAGTAATAATATATTTCCTTACATTATCTCTTAATGGCAGTTGCTGTGCGTGTGTGTGTTAACAATCGATGTTCTTTCAGTCCCCTATGTCGCTAAGGATCCAAGGCCTTATTTTGTACACTCGGTTTGCCAGCACACAGCGCCTCCCTCACCCCGCGCTGTGGTCCAGTACACTGCGGTGAATACTGAAGGCAAAGTGTAGGCTCCAGTGCTGTCTCCTGTGAACAGCTGCCTCGGGCGTGTCTCTGTGAAGGCGTCGAGCCGAGATGGCGGGAGAGGCGGCGTCAAAATACAATATCTGCCCAAGTCAAGCTCTGATGCAATAATGTTTGTTCTTGAATCAGGGACGACCGTCACGTTGACACAAGACCCCCTCCCCTCCATGGCTGACCTTCCCTCCGAGGAACAACTATCGCTCGCCATGATCGGTGCGAGGCGAGGACGCTTACTGACGATTCTCCGCGTGCTGGGATGGAGGTAATGGTAAAAAGTTCATGGTGATGCAGAACATTGCCTGCCGGCGTGTGTGGCAGTGGTGGCGTTGGTGGGAGACAGTGTGGACGAAAGGCAGCGAGACTATCGAAAAACTGCGGCAAAGGAGGGGAGCCTCACGCCGTAATAGGCAGCCATCTAATAGAAAACTCAATTATTTCAATTTGGTGACAGGGACAGTGAAGACTCCAAATTCATTTTACGGGAAGCTCCGGAGAGAGAAAGGAAAATCTCGTCGTGAGTCAGTCAGGGGAAAACAGAGCTCCGGAGACAAAGATCACTGAGGATTTCTTCCTCCAAAAGTCGACCTTTTCGGATTATGCTTCAGGCTCGCGGGGGGTGCGGCCCCTCCTGGAGTGCCGTCTTCGTAGCGCCCCGCCCGGCAAGTAAGCATCGCTTCACAGTCTCCTCGTGAGGTGTGGAATGTGCATCTGATCTTTTTTTCGCTGAACGTGACCAACCACGTATGTAGACAAGTACTTGATGGTAAGCATACACACGGGAAGCTGTTATGTCACGGAGACACAACATTGTTCAGTCGCCATGCAGCACCAGGCGTCGCTGCCGTCCCGCCCCTGGCAGGTCAGGGCAGGGACTCTTGTTGGAGGGAAGGCATTATATTGTGTGCCAATAATTTCTCCAACCCTCAAATTCCCTCTTTCAGCCATGCCACCGCTATCTCTGCTTATATTGCACATACGAAATCAATGTTATACCTTTAATCTGTGTCTCATAAAGCGAGGCTGTGTGCTCCTCTGACAAGCGCTCCTCTCATAACCCGCGGCCTTTATTCTTAGTATTTAATTATTCCTTTGTCGCACTGGGACGGCCGCACGACTCCGTGTGTTGCGCTCCTTACTAACGCACGCAACACAAGGACTTTCAGGGTACAGACTAACGTTATGCAAGTAAGGACTTAGTAATCGCTGTTGTCAAGCGTTAATGACACGGACTGAGGCTGATGTAAACTTCTTTCTTCGTTGGTGGTGCACGTGGGGACAATTGGGTGTACTATAGAAGAAAAAAAAAAAGCTTGTTTCCTTTGTTGATTTAAATTTTTCTCGATTTTTTTTTTCATTTTGAGTTTTTATCATCTTTACTTGTTATATCTCTGCAATTCCTCCTACTCTTGCACATCCATATCCACAATCATACATATGAATATAAAAGCATGAAGTGAAGGTGCAAGAAGGCAGCAGGCACATACGTTGTGTAAAATATGCATTCATGATGTCCTGTGTATAAATTTATCAGTTTTCTTAAAAGTTCTTAACTGACTTGGCACTAACAGCTTGATTCCTCACTATTCCAAATACATACCACTCTATCTGAGAACCTGTTTCTTAGTATCTCCGTTTTAATAAAACATAGGGTATAAGCACGTTGTTTCCTGTTCTATCTTGATTACTAGCCTTTAGGATCGTGTTATAACTTCTATGCCTTTTATGAATTACTCGCTCCACTATCATATTTCGTCATAATCTGTTCCTGTTCAACAGATGTCGCTATACATATTTAAAAGCTTTCATCTCCTCTCATAGGGGATATTACGCATTTTTTCCTCTCTGTATAGTTATTCTCTGTACTGACTCGAACAGCTTCATGTCTCTCCTTTATTATGGGGATCTCAGTTGCACAACACAGTCCAGATGAAGGTGGCCCAGTGGAACATCTGCATTAATGTTTAACAATTCTAACAAAACTAATGCACAGTTAGCTTAATTTCCGGCCTCTATATGTGCGTTGTTTTCTTTGATGGAGATCTGATCCAATATTTTCAGCCTCTGATCTTATTAGAGCTTCATTCTTCATGGTGTAACTTGGATGTATATGGGTTTTCTGTCATCGCAAAGTACTTCGTATTTGCTGATATTAGATTACATATGTCGTCTATCTGTCCTCTTATTAATTTGTATCTGTCTGCAAGGCTACTACGTCGGAATCCGACTTGATTACCCTATTTGTTCTCATATCGTCAGTAAATTTACTATTTGAATGAATTACGTTATTTGAATAATTAATGTATAATGAATATAACAGCCTTTCTAAAACTGATTCCTGTAGTACCTCACTAATTACTTGTCCCCGCTTGGAATTGGATAGTAACTTTGTTGTCTGTCGCATGACTTGATGCAGCCAAGAGCCTTCCCATACGCCCTAATCTTGTTCAAGAGCCATTGTTAGTGCGCCTCGTCACATACCTCGCTGATGCCCAGGTATTTGTCAGAATCATGCCTATTATCCACCGCCTAATGAACTTTCCCATGAATAGTGAAGACTTCTTAAGACAAATACCATTCTGCATTTCTTTCTTTGTATACATCATACCATACTTTCTCTCTTCCATAATTTCCATTCCACGTTCCTTCCTTTTTTTCCTCCTCTGTTTTCCTAAATTATTCCCCTCTCTCTTGATTCCCTATTTCTCTTCCTGGCTCCTGTCCTTTTACCTTTCTATTAGTTATCCCTACCTTCCAGTACCACATTTTCCTTTAGATTTTTCTGTCCCCTTTGTCTCTTCTCCTCTCATCCCTCTCTGACATCCCTTTTTCACTTGAGTATTAACAAACACTCGTCATCTTCGTTAACAGTGACTACACATCATCTACTTCCTCGTGAATGCAGATGACTTGTGTGTGTGTGTGTGTGTGTGTGTGTGTGTGTGTGTGTGTGTGTGTGTGTTTGCAAGCAGTGTACACGATAACGTACTTCCACCCCACACACACAGAAAAGAGATAAAAGCAAAATAAGTTGGCAGCAGACAAAAGTTGAATGGAACACACATCGTTTTTATGTACTTGTTAGTCAGCTAGAAGGAAAGACTGGACTTACATTGACTGGCAGAAAGAAAGAAGCAACAGATGATAAACCTAGTGCAGTAAACATGGTTATCCCTTAATCACAAGAGTCATTCATCTTTGCCTGCAGTTATCGAGTTCTTAGTTCAACCTGTGAAAGACAATTTGATTTTCTTCCTGATGAATAATTCCTACTTGAAAACTTATGTGATGGCGCTGTTTTCCTTTTCCTTCATGCTTCTTTTTTTCCTTTTATTCCTTCGTTCCTTTCATTTTTTTTTTTTTTACGTACGTTTATCCTTCCCTTTTGCTTTCCTTTCTTCCTTCTTTCCATCCATCCATCCATCCATTAATCCTTCCTTCCTTCCCCCCTCCCTCCCTCCCTCCCCCCTCCCCCCTCCCTCCCTTACCTTGCTTCACCTTTGTTTCCTTTCTTCCAACGTACCTCTTGCTGATCATCCATTCCCCTTTCTTGTTCATTCCTACTCCCTTCATTCCTATTTTTCTTTTATTCCTTCCACCTCTCGCATGTTATTCTATGTTATTCCTGCATTTCTTCTCCCCTTTCTGGCCGTCACCTGTTTCATCACATCTTCTCACCCACTTCATTCTCCTCCCCTTCCCACCGACTCAGCCTTGCTATAACTATCTTCCCTCCTTTATTTCGTCTTTTTTCTTTCTTTTGGAACGTAAGTCCTCTTTCTCTTTCTCTGTTCCTTCTTCCCATTTGCTCATTTTCCCAGCTTTCTCCTCTCCCTCACACTCTTGGCATCTCTTCCTTCCCTCGTCTTTTCCCTCATCCATTCTTCTTTTTCTCTTATTTCTTTCTTCTTTTCCTTCACTTTGGAATGTCCTTCTCTATCTTTTTTTTCCATCGTTTTGCTCCCTTTCCATTTTCTCGTCGTTCAACCTTCCTACCTTCATTCCCTCGTCTTTCCTTCATCCATCTTTCTATTTCTATCATATTTTCCCTTAACCTAAAATAGTCTAGTAGTACAGAAAATGTAAACGAAATCAAATTTGAATTGGAAAGATGAAAATGTTGCTTAAAACAAAAACGAAATCCTTAATGAAGCGGGGGATGTCCGTGGTGCGTACAGTGTGTTGCAGACGCGTCCAGCAGCGGCTCAGTCCTCC
>NC_087160.1:10492500-10500000 GCF_035594125.1 Scylla paramamosain
TAAGAGGAGGGATGCTTCGTTGGGGTGAATGTCGGTAGGGCTGCTGGAGGAGGGGAGTGGAGGAGAAAGAGGGACTGGGGACAGAGCTGGGTGGTGCAGCAACACATACACACCCCCTCACCGAATCACTAACGTGGACTGGCCGTCAGGAAGTGTAGCTGAGTAATGTCAAACAGTCCTCCCCTCGCTCCCCTCTCTCTCTCTCTCTCTCTCTCTCTCTCTCTCTCTCTCTCTCTCTCTCTCTCTCTCTCTCTCTCTCTCTCTCTCTCTCTCTCTCTCTCTCTCTCTCCTCTCCCTCGCTCACTTTCCCCTCGCTGGTTAAACAAAACAAAACAGAAAAATACTGTCCACACCGAGGGCCAGACTTGAATAGACCTCTTTTAATAAGGCACGTTTTGTAAATGTCCACCAGCGGGAGAGTTTTTGAGCCGCGTCATACACCAGGAACACATGCCTTCAAACTGAACATACATATGACCACCCATTGAGGAATAAACGTCAAAGAATTCAAGCTGTTACCCTAGAAGTGAGAGATTCCATTACGTACTGAGCCATAGGTTTTGTTGACATTCATTAAGGCGCGTATGAATTATTCCTTCTGTCTCGCCAGCCAACGGTGATGACACGCAAACAGACAGACTTAGTGCCCCGGGATACACGACTGGAGACACGGCCGCGTATCTGAGAGGGGGTAGATTTCTGTTCGTCTGTCTGTGCATGTATGTATTGTAGTGTGTGTGTGTGTGTGTGTGTGTGTGTGTGTGTGTGTGTGTGTGTGTGTGTGTGTGTGTGTGTGTGTGAGGTATATATTTGTTTGTCTACTATTTGTTTCTGCCTTATTGTGTGTGTGTGTGTGTGTGTGTGTGTGTGTGTGTGTGTGTGTGAACATACCCAGCCGGTGTAATCAGGACAAAGATTTCAATTAGTCCTCCGAGATCTGTTGCCAGCCGCAGGTCAAACAGCGATCTTATCCCTTGTATTTATGGTGGCTTAGAAAAAATAGATAAATAAAAAACTGTCAAAAGAGTACATGATGGGTGATATACGCAGTTGCCGGACTAATTCACAAAGACCTGGGACCGGGGCTTGGACGAGGGAGGGGAGTGAGGGAGAGAGAGAGAGAGGGAGAGAGAGAGAGAGAGAGAGAGAGAGAGAGAGAGAGAGAGAGAGAGAGAGAGAGAGAGAGAGAGAGAGAGAGAGAGAGAGAGGAAGGACAGGAGAAGAGGCAAGAAGAGGGCCGAGGGCTGGCGGGGATCAATGCACTGTTTGCATACATTATGTTGCCTTTTTTGACACTTTCAGCTAAAGTTTCGAGAGAGTTGTTTGAAATTTGCATACTGTCTGAGGAGTGGCCGGCGGGGTGGCAGTAATGCTCCTGCAGCCCGTCCAAATATGTGGCCAAAGTTCCCTTTTGTGTTTTCCTGCCAGTGTGCCTCGCCCCCAGCTGCATGGTTGGTCTCCGGGATAAGGACGTTCTGGCCACCTCCGCCGCCAGCCTCCCGAGGCCTCGTGCATCCTCTGCTTACTTGATATCCTCGTTTTATTGTCTCGTAAGCCGGCGCGTTTGTCTCTGGCTTTTTATTGGCGGAGTGTGGCTGGTGGGTGATGGGGTCGCGGTCTCGAGTCTTCTCCTGCATGACGCCAGTTGGGATGCATCTCCGCTAAGGCTCACGTCAGGGCGAGCAGGGCAGAGGAGGGGAAAGCATGCCAATATATTTTTCATGTTTTCCCCTGCAGTGTACCGTAGACTACGCCGTATGTGTTGGGAGGAAGTAAACGTTGTGTGTTTTTAGTGACAGCACTGATCCTACCTCGCGGCCCATCCCGTGCTGAGTTTTTTTCTTGACACATATCTGTATTGTGAACATTTCTCTGTTTGAAATGAAAACACAAATATAAGTTGTTAAATAATTGCTGCCTGTTATATTTACCGGGAGTTTATTATTCGCAGGATATTATATTTTTCAAGATTTACAGCACCTGTGAATCCCAGTCATCGCGTTGTCGTAAGTGGTCGATGAAGACGTGAGGGTGAGGCAGGTCCAGGGTGGCGCCGTAATGAAGTGAGCTACACCGCACACGACACGTCTCGCCACACCACTGAGCCGCGAAGACAGTCCACTCTTTCAATAGATATACATTTCAGGTGCTTTTGTTCATCTTCCCCTTTCATTTGCTCTTCCATTCCCCTCAGTCTTTCCTCCGCTTCATTATTTTTTCCCGGGTGAGTCTTTGATGCTCGGGTATTACGCTTACCCTCACCCCTGTATCCATTTTTGTATATTTGAGTGTTTTGTCGCCGCTCCCCTCCACACCAGCCACCCTCCTCCTCCATCCTCCTCTTTCTTTGTCCTCCTGTTTGTAATTATAGCACTATTTTACACCCTCTTTTATACACTGGTGGGCGGTATCTCCAGACACTCGGCGATATTGCCTGAGGGCGTTATTCCTTGGTGATGACAGCGTTATGGTTTTAGCCTTTAAACAAATACTTTTCCGGACAAAATTATTGTTTCCCCAGCAGTCTTATGGTTCAGAACGAGACATTATACTTCGTCTTATTTCCCACCTTACCCTTTAACTTGCCTTTTCCCCCGGGCTAAGCAGACCACGTGAGGTAATGGCCTGGATTAGTTAAACACATTTATTACTCACTCCGACTCGCCGCTTTACTTTGATATGCATCTCTAGGGGTAATTAGGCAGGCCACCAAGACCGCCTTAATGGGTTCCGCCGTGGTGGTGGTGGTGGTGGTGGTAATGAGAGTGGAACTATTAGGAATGGGGTATTTTATGTTGTATTGTTTCCAGATTTTTTAATAGATTGCCGTATGTTCCTTTTTCTTCGCCTCTCCCCCCGCCCTCTCTCTCTCTCTCTCTCTCTCTCTCTCTCTCTCTCTCTCTCTCTCTCTCTCTCTCTCTCTCTCTCTCTCTCTCTCACATTATTAGAAATTTGAATTTTTAAGTTTTTGATCAGATATCTTTGCAATGGTTTAATGATTAAGTTGTGGTCAGCAGGCTACTAGAAGAAGAAAAAACATATGCTTATAGTATTGATATGGTTTTACTACTGTGCTTGTGTTATAGAACTATGATGCTACTGTACTGCATTTTGTGTGTGTGTGTGTGTGTGTGTGTGTGTGTGTGTGTGTGTGTGTGTGTGTGTGTGTGTGTGTGTGTGTGTGTGTGTGTGTGTTGTGTGTGTGTGTGTGTGTGTGTATTGCCATTCTAAGTCCGGCACACTGTTACCTGGTGGTGCGGGCATGAATAGGTGTGTGTCGAGGTAACGAGATCATAAGTGGCCAGTGGAAGGGTACAGTACCTATAGACATCCTCACAGGATAGAGGGAAGCATGGAAGTAGGCGTCGAGGTGCTGGGTAGTGGTGGGGAAACCTCGTCATGAAGGCTGCTGGAGGTGTCGTGACGGGGAGGGCGTTTTCAGGAACCAGTGTTTGGGATCCCCATCATGCCATTGATTGCGTCCTTTTTATCGCGTCAACAGGTGTCAGGCAACTCTGTGGGCTATAAAAGCTGCTCACTCTCTTCACATTCTCTATTTTTACCATTACTGCTGCTGCTTTTACCTACAACACACACACACACACACACACACACACACACACACACACACACACACACACACACACACACACACACACACACACACACACACACACACACACACACACACACACACACACACACACACACACACACACACACACACACACACACACACACACACACACACACACACACTGAATCTATAACACTGTTGAAGCATCGGCCACGCAGGGTCATCCTGGGCGTATATACCGTCAGCAGGCGGGAAGACTTCCTCCTCTGGGAAGTTTGTGTTGTCATATTTTAATTTCCTCTCGCCCGGGGAGACGCAGCTGCTCAAAAGGCGACTGTTTGCTCTCCTACCTCCTGGAAATATGACCCAGAAACTCTCGTTTTTTAGTTGCAGTTTTTGGCTTCGTAACCTTGGTGGCTGGTCTGTTTTTCGTATTTAAAGTCATAAATGTCGGTGCCGAGACGACTTGTTTCACATGGGCGCGGTGCCACTGTGAGGATCCATCTTTCTTTGGATTCTGGGTGCAGATGTTATTAGAGCTCGGATCCAGAGAGAGTATGTGAAGCCAGAGTCGGAAACACAACGTCACTGCCTCCTTCTCAGACATTACTTCAGCATTGTACTTTAGAATACAATTTAGCAGTGTAAGCTAGTAAATGGTTCTTAACTCACGTTTCAGCCACATGACTCAGCAGGACCTTGTTGTGGGGGGAGGTAGGGAACTTGGATAGGAGTGAGCGGAGTGTGTGTCAGGAGTGAGTGGAAGAGGTGCCTTGGGGGAGCGGAGATGGTGTCGTGCTGGTCTAACACAGCCTCCCACTCCACTCCGCCCCGCCCCGCTTGCCTCCCAACCCTCTGGGACACTCGTGACGCCTCGTCTTAATCTACTGCATCTCTGCATCACTTGATGAATATGAATACTTCATATGAAGAGTAAGAAGACAAATTTATATCAGTAACTTACCTTCATTTTAATTCACTGCTCTGCAAAAGATGTTCAAGGTTTTTATTAGGAATTATATGTTTTGATCTATAACGTTCATTTTCATAAAAGCTTGAAACATGCCACCACATGTGCTGTATGTTTCTGTGCATGTAGTGTATATATGTGCACTCTGTATATACGTACTGCATATGCTGTATGTATTAATGTACTGTTAAATTTTACATTCTTTAGACCTAGATTAAGAGGGGACCTGATAGAAGTCTTTAAGTGGTATAGGGGTTATAACAAGGGGGACGTAAGCAAAATTCTTAGGATCAGCAACCAGGGCAGAACAAGAAATAACGGGTTCAAGATTGAAAAATTTAGGTTTAAGAAAGAGATAGGAAGAAATTGGTTCTCAAATAGAGTGGTAGATGAATGGAACGGACTCAGTAATCAAGTTGTTAGTGCTAAGACATTAGGGTGCTTTAAGAGAAGAATAGACGGATTTATGGATGGGGATGATAGGTGGAAATAGGTATATTTCATACAGGGACTGCCACGTGTAAGCCTGGTGGCTTTTTGCAGCTTCCCTTATTTCTTATGTTCTTATGTTCTTATATGCCTTTCCTGTGTATGTCTTGTGTTTCTAAATCACATGGTCTGTTATTGGCTTACTGATATCAAAAACAGATTGTTTAAATTTATGAAACCTTATCTTGCCTATAAGGGATACGCCAGGATGCCCTGAATTGAAACTATTTTTTTTTAAGAGTTTAATTGTAAGTCACATTTCCATCCACTTGATAGACACATTTGTCAAGCCCCAACCAAACATTATGGCATGCCATCGGCTGAGTGTTTGGCAATGGCGACGTGGTGTGGCGATCACCACTAATACCCATTACAGGCTGGAAGAGCGATAATCGCCTCATCAGTAATGGCATAGACAATACTGATGGCAGCGTGCGACACACACACAACACACACACACACACACACACACACACACACACACACACACACACACACACACACACACACACACACACACACACACACACACACACACACACACACACACACACACACACACACACACACACACACACTCATGCACTCGCGCGCGTACCCATCTTTCATTTCGTTGCAATCAGGTCGTGCATCACGTGTTGTTTTTGTCATTCATTAGAGTGATGAGAGTTAAGCTTGAATGTGTGTGTGTGTGTGTGTGTGTGTGTGTGTGTGTGTGTGCTCCTTAATCCTGTTCCAGAGAATGTCAAGGTTTCCGTGTTGTTTGCGACCAAAGCAAAATGAAGTAAATTCACAAGCCTATCGGCGTCGGCGAGTGGAGCGAGCGCTGCCCACTACAGTATTAATGTAATACGCTATGCTATTATAGTAATTTGATAACAAAACACCACATTAATGTGCTTACAAAAGGAATTAAGGTCATACTTTTGTAAATGAAAACATAGCTGGCTTATAATGACTTGTTTGTACACTTATTAGTAGTTAGTAGTAATTAATCTGAAGCAACTGATGTGAGTGAGAGAGAGAGAGAGAGAGAGAGAGAGAGAGAGAGAGAGAGAGAGAGAGAGAGAGAGAGAGAGAGAGAGAGAGAGAGAGAGAGATACCAGGTGGGCTGTCAGGCTGTCTGCCCGCTGCCCCATCCGTAACCTGCAGGTGCCAATGCCTGACAAGGAGCGGCGGCCATTACGGCGCTGAGGGGCTCGGCGTGATGGGGCGGCGCAGTAGTTCAAAATGGCACAGCAAGGAAAGGGAGAGAGTTGTGCAGAACTGTCACGTCAAGAAAATAAGATGCGAAGGTATAATTATAAAGTTAGGAATTCAGACATGGTTATTGAGGATGTGTATATGTCTTTCTTTCGTCTTAATAGCCATGATTAAAGAGGTGTTGGATTTTTTTCCCTCTCGCTCCATGAAATCATCATCATCATCGTCATCGTCAGTATCATCCACATCATTAGCTTGCTACAGTAACTCACATGTACAACTTTCTTTACTTTCGTGCCTTCATTTCTTTTTGGGGGCATTTATATCTTAAGTATCTCTAATTGGCGTGAAGCAGTCAGTCTTGCCCTTCACAATAGTGTCGCTTGAAGTTCTTTTGTCAGGAGTGGAGTAACTGCTATTTTTTTTTTTCTTTGTGTTGTTGTTGGCTTTCTCGGGTGTTTATTGCGGGTGTGCGGGGAGAGAATTCCCAGACTGGCCATAAGCGCCTTACGCTGCGAGGAAGGTTCGGCGTAAAAAGAAAATAAATGTATGAAAGTCTTGGTCCATCAACAGGGGTATTACTTGCTGTATTATCAAAAACAGCACTTGTGAGTTTTGGCCGGGTGGAGTAGCTTTGGGGGGAAGAGAGAGAGAGAGAGAGAGAGAGAGAGAGAGAGAGAGAGGAGAGAGAGAGAGAGAGAGAGAGAGAGAGAGAGAGAGAGAGAGAGAGAGAGAGAGAGACTGACTTCGTGGTCATGGAGACATTAGTTATTCAATGTCAGACTTTTCTGGTTTTATGATACTTGACTTACACACACACACACACACACACACACACACACACACACACACACACACACACACACACACACACACACACACACACACACACACACACACACACACACACACACACACACACACACACACACACACACACACACACACACACACACACACACACACACATGCGCACTGAATAACACAAAAATACATATTGAAAGGGGTAGCTTTTAGAAATAAACCATGGAATAATACTGGAATTTTATATACAAAATACTGGGGGCTGTTGCAGAGTGTTTCGTTTTCGTTGTAGCTGCGATTTTGCAAAGAGAATAAAGTGCTAGGTACGCTACGAATGCTAAAAAAAAAAAGACGAAAAATTAAGTCTAACGTTGATTGTAGTATGCCTACGTTTTCTGCATTGGTGCTCCTGCTTTTAATAAATATTTCAAGGAGAGGTAACGGGGCTGAACTCACA
>NC_087160.1:10502500-10510000 GCF_035594125.1 Scylla paramamosain
TCTCTCTCTCCTCCTCTCTCTCCTCTCTCTCTCTCTCTCTCTCCTCTCTCTCTCTGTGCTCTTTTCCGTTCCTCCCTCCTCCTCCTCCTCCTCCCTCCTCCTCCTCCTCCTCCTCCTCCTCCTCCTCCTCCTCCTCCTCCTCCTCCTCCTCCTCCCTCTTTGCATTCCTTGCAGACCAAGTAACCCATCACTATAGTCATTTAGTTAAATGTATTTCAGTGAATAAAAATTTTAAAGAAGGGGAAGCGCCTCATTAGATGGGACAAATGTTATGATTGTAGGTAGATTGTAAGTAGTAGAAGTAGACCTCATTTCCCTTTCTTTCCTCTCAAATTCCATGTTTTTCTATACAGCATGGTACCATTTTCTTTTTCCCGCCAGCTTCAGCTGGAGGGATGGGTGGGACGGATGTTGAGGAACCTTCTTCTGTGCTGTACTGTCTCTCCCACTAATAGTTAGAGTAGAATAGCACACAGACAGCCTAGTAAGGGACCTCAGGGTCTGTTGCTGTTCGGGCGTCCTTTGTATTCCTTTGTATTCCTCCTCCTCCTCCTCCTCCTCCTCCTCCTCCTCCTCCTCCTCCTCCTCCTCCTCCTCCTCCTCCTCCTCTTCCTCCTCCTCCTCCTCCTCCTCCTCCACGACGTACAGCGCTGCACCACTCCTCAGCGTTTTCACAGCTCCGTACATGGCAGACAAAGTTACGATGCTGACCCACAAGTTTACGTGCAAACTTGAACGCAACAACTTCTTCAGGGCTCGGAATTAAGCCTCGTTCAGGGGCGATTAGGGGGATAACCTGACACACCTATACTGGCCACCCCCGCGGACGTGTGTGGTGGTTGTGGTGGTGGTGGTGTTGTCTGTGATGAAATGGATGATAGTGGTAGTGAGAAGAGGAATACTAGAGTTGGTAGTGTAATGGTGATGGTAGCGGTGGTGGGTGAAGGATGGTACTGGTAGTGGTGGTGGGGAGGGGAATTGCAGTGGTGGTGATAGGGGTAACGATAAGGTGGATGGTAATGGCATTGATATAATGGTTGTTAGTGGTGCGGGTGGTTGTGGTGGTGGTGATGGAAGTGACAGTAATGTTGCACGAAGAGATATCATACTCTTTTTATTTATTTATTTATTTATTTGTATTTTTTTTTATTTTTCCTTGCTTACAGAACTGACAGATTCCCGTCTTCCACGTCATTACATCACCTTTTTCTCTCCTTTATTAATACTCCTTTTTCCATTATCATTTCCCTTTGATTCGTATACTAATTTCCCTACGTTGTATCTTTTTCCCCTATTTAACTTCCATATTTTATTACTCCCCCTCATTCCATCGCCATTGTTTCCTCTTGCCTTCATATTCCATGGCCTCATTTTTTGCCTCATTTTCCTCCTTGCTGTGTCCCCAGTCGTCCTTCTTCCGATCTTTATAATCTGTGCCTTGTCTTTGTTCTTCCTTGCACTCTTTCACTTAGCTTTGTTCTCCCAAGTCCCTTATACCAGGCTTTTTTTCTTCCATTTCTCATACACTTTGTCCCCTAGCTTAGTTTTAATCACTATCACCTGGCTTGGTTATTTAATCTTCATTGCATTGTCATTGTATGTTTTCCCGAATCTTTTGCTATTTCCCCCTGGCTTTCTCTCTCTCATATCCCCTTATCCTGTTTTTTTTTTTTCTTTTTTTTTCCATTTCTCCTATACTTGGTCTCCTGGGTTTCTTCTTTCCCCCAGTTCCCTTATACTGTGTCGCCTGGCTTTGTTCCTCCCACTGGTAACTTCCTTCCATCCCTTGAACCTTGTTTTCCTGCCAGCCGTTACCTGCTTCTGGTTCTCCTTAAACCTTTCTTATTCTGCTTTCCTTGTTTCCTCTCCAACCCGCTTCTCCTCCCAACTCCTCCTTCTCCTTCTCCTTCTCCTTCTCCTTCTTCTCTTTCTCCTCCTCCTCCTCCTCCTCCTCCTCCTCCTCCTCCTCCTCCTCCTCCTCCTCCTCCTCCTCCTCCTCCTCCTCCTCCTCCTCCTCCTCTACTTGTCTCTTTCTCCCTTCCTCCCTCCCTCCCTCCAATCTTTGTTTTGCTGCCTCTCCTCTTCCTCCAATTTCCTCCCTTCCTGTGTTCTTATTTATTCTCCTCTTCGTCCCTCCTTTTCCTCCTCCTCCTTGCAGCTTTCAGGTTCTGTCTTGTTGTCTCTCCTCTCACTCCTTTGGTCCTTTTTCTCTTGTTCTTTCTCTTTCCTTCCTTCCTTCCTTCCTTCCTTCCTTCCTTCCTTCCTTCCTTCCTTCCTTCCTTCCTTCCTTCCTTCCTTCCTTCCTTCCTTCATTCCTTCCTTCCTTCCTTCCTTCCTTCCTTCCTTTCATGCCTCTCTGCTTTGCTTCTTCGCCCTTCTCCCGCCACAACATGCCTTCTCCTCTCCATCTTAAAGACTACAGCATTCCATTCAGCTTTCCTAGGCACACATTAGCATGAGTTTACCACCGACATGTGCATTAATAATTTGGACGGCCTTGCCTATTTATCCCCATATGTGGTAGCATTCGTGTAATATTATGCGTGGATGTGTTTTGGTTGGATGGCCGCCTCACTAGGGTGCATCTGTGTGTGTCAGTGTGTGTGTGTGTGTGGTGTGTGTGTGTGTGTGTGTGTGTGTGTGTGTGTGTGTGTGTGTGTGTGTGTGTGCATATTAGAGTTGGTATTAATAGTTTTGCATATCTGATTGTTGTTCGATGTTTCCGCTCTTCATTTGTGACATGTATGAGGGATGTTCACTGGTGTGTGTGTGTGTGTGTGTGTGTGTGAGTGTGTGTGTGTGTGTGTGTGTGTGTGTGTGTGTGTGTGTGTGTGGCCGTTTATTTGTGTGTTGTGTTCAGTCAGCGTGTGTTTTATGAAGGTCAGTGAGGTGTGTATCATGAGCTCGTGTGTTTTGTGTGTTTTTTCGTGTTTTTTATTGCTCATTTGATATGTTTTATAGCAGCTGCGTCTCTTATATGCACACATTTGGTCACATGCCTGGGTGAGGGGAAGACTGGGCGAAGGAGGAGGGAGAAGACGTTAGAAGGATTGCTTTCTATTTGTTTTGTAGAGAATGGAAAGTTTGGGAGTACACAAGTTAGTACCTGGGAATGGTGAATATAATGATGGGGAGGAAGAAGGGGGGTCAGGAATGGGGAATGTGATGATGAAGAAAAGGGAGACAATATAGGAGTGTGGAAGAGGATCCGAAGGAGGCACCAGAAATGGAGATTGTGATGGCGAGGAGGAGGAAGAGAGGACAGTAGGAATGGTGAACATGATGGTGAAGGGGAAACTGAAGAGGAGGAGGAGGAGACAGGAGACACTGAAAATGGGTGGTATGATGATATGAAGGAGGGAGGGAGTGAGGGGTAAGGACATGAGGAGGGCAGGGGATGGTGAGGAGGAAGGGGAGGGAGATGAGAGAAGCCCTTGAAAGTTGGGTCGAGGCGAAAAAAAGTTATCTCCACACCTACGTACACCTCACTCAGAATATTTTAAACATTTCAAACACCTGAACTACTCGAGACCGCTGCCGCCGCCAGCCAGGAGCAGCGGCACGGGCAGGCAAGAGGTTCCTCGCTGTCATACATAATATTCAACCAGAACCCTTTTCTTCCTCCCTCCCTACCGTCTCCCTCGCTTCCTCTCCTCTCCCTCCTTGCCTCCTTCCGTTAACTAGGCACACCTGACATTATTTATCCCCTCCCTGCTTTCCCTCACCTGGCCATATCTAGCACACCTGTTCCTTCCCTTGCTTCCTTCGTTAACTAGGCATCTGTGACCCAGATATTCCTTCCCCTCTCTTCCCTTTACTCTAGATAATCCTTCCCCTTTCATTCTTTTACCCTAGAAAATTCCCCTGCTGTTCTTTCCTCTAACCTGGCTGTTCCTTCCTGCCTTCTCCTTTTACACCAGATAATCCCTGCTCTCTCCTGTCTTACAGATATTGCTTTTATTAATACCTCTAGCCGAGATAATCCTTGTTCCCTCCCTTTCTATTGAATATCCTTGCCTTCTCCCTTTATCATCAGGTATTCCTTGCCCCTTCTCTCTCTATTCCAGCTGTGCTTCCTTTTCTCCATTCCATTCATGGAAACCCACACAGTAGGTAGGAAACTCACACAGTTGGTGGGAAGCCCACACAGTAGGTACACATTAAACAACGAAACTCTGGTAGGTACAGGGTACCGAGAAAGATTTAGGAGTTATAGTTAGCTCTGAACTCCGTCTAGGAAAACAATGCATAGAGGCCAGAAACGGAGCAAATTGGGTACTAAGATTTATTTTTAGGAGTGTTAAAAGTAGAAGGCCGGAAGTAATATTAAAGTTATACTTGGCGCTGGTCAGACCTCATCTAGACTGCACTGTGCAGTTCTGGTCCCCACATTACAGGAAAGATATAGGTCTATTAGGAATCAGTACAGAGGAGAATGACTAAAAGGATACTAAAAGGATGAGGAGTATTCCTTACGAGGCGAGATATGAAGTTGTTAAATTTACATTCTTTAGAGAGACAGGTTAAGAAGGGACCTGATAGAAGTCTTTAAGTGGTATAAGGGTTATAACAAGGGGGGACGTAAGCAAAATTCTTAGGACCAGCAACCAGGGTAGAACAAGAAATAACAGGTTCAGGCTTGAAAAATTTAGGTTTAGGAAGGAGATAACAAGAAATTGGTTCTCAAATAGAGTGGTAGATGAATGGAACGGAGTCAGTAATCAAGTTGTAAGCGCTAAGACATTAGGGAACTTTAAGACAAGGTTAGACGGATTTGTGGATGGGGATAATAGATGGAAATAGGTAGGTATATTTCATACAGGGACTGCCACGTGTAAGCCTGGGTTGCTTCTTGCAGCTTCCCTTATTTCTTATGTTCTTATGTTCTTATGTTCTTATATATCTTTATCTTTCGTGTAGTCAGGTCTCAAGTTATTCTTCTCCTTCACAAGTATCCTTCCTCCTTCGCTTCCACCTTCTTCAGACCTTTAACCCACTCTGTTCTGCTCTATAACTACCCTCCTCCTCCATCTCCTTCAGACCTTAACCTACTCTGCTCTCCTCCACACTTATCCTCCTTCCTTTCCCGCCTCCTCCAGCTGCGGGCATGTAGTCACGTCAAGAAGGCAATGCTCCACGCCCACATTCTGCTCCACCCACAGCGTTTCTGATTAGCTCCAAATTAATTAAATTCTAGTAATAATAATCTGGAGGTCCCAGGCCTGCCTTAATTAGTCATATGCATGTTCTTCCAAAGAGTGATTAATTGTGTTCTAAGGAGGACGGGAAGGTCATGATTAAGATGAGTCTTCTTTGGCTTCCCTTTGCAATGGCCAAATGTTGCGTGGCCGTGAGAGAGAGAGAGAGAGAGAGAGAGAGAGAGAGAGAGAGAGAGAGAGAGAGAGAGAGAGAGAGAGAGAGAGAGAGAGAGAGAGAGAGAGAGAGAGAGAGAGATGGGGGAGAGGGAGGCTGAAAATGTATCTGATCTAGGAAATGTTTTGTACATGCACTTTACAATCCACAAGTAAAGAATTAAATTAGTAAAGTACTCACCAAATATATTAATCCGATTTCTGTCTCGATGTAATTGAAAAGACAATATTACTTTATGCCTCCATTTATTTGAAAAGATAAATACCGGACGCGGGTGTCAGCCTTCCTGGATGTAATGCTTGGTGGTGAGTCGTGCTGCGCGAGGGAAGAGTCTTGCTGTTTGATGGGGCGTTGCTTCTGTTGTTATTCATTGATATATTGTTTTTTTTTTCTCCCCTTTTCTTTTTTTCTTTTTGTTCTTTTGTTTTTAGTGCTTGTTCATGCGTTGCTTGCGTACATGCATGTACATGCACACGCTGTGTGTAACCTAAGCCTAAGGTGCCTAGTGGTGCAGGGCAGGCTTCCTCTGCTCTTCCACGAGTGTGTGTGTGTGTGTGGTGTGTCCATGTCTCTGGCTCTTGGAGAAGGAAACAGGAAAGCTTAGGATTTGTTACTTGTGACTGAACTTGAAATGTTATAAATTACTGTTTGTCAACCATAAATGTATCATAGGACTTCATATGGTTTAAGGAAAACTACTGAGCAAGTAGGATGTCAGGGTCCCCAGCGTCGGAAACCTCAACAGGCAGGTCGTGATTCACACGTCCTTGATGTGTTTGTCTGCTCAACTTTGTGCACTTGTGTCCTTTGCACAACCCAGCTCTAAATCTCCAGTCTTCCTTTCTTCTCTCTTTCCTTCTGTTCTGCATTAATTTCTCCGCGTACCGAGTGCTTACCTCACAATCTTTGATAATTATATAGATGTGACAAGCCAGGTGGGCGATGCACTGTTGAGTGCAGGGCATAACCACGCGTCCTGCAAAACACTTTAGTCCCTGAGAACTCTGTGAGAAAAATTACTATCGGCAGAGTAAATCTCTTACACGAGACCCCAACTAATCAGGTTCCTAATAAGGTGAGCGGCAGCCATCACAGGCAGGCTGGGGATTTGTGGGTTGCCGTGGGCAGGCCAGGGTGCGGTCCAGCCGTGGGTGGGGCTGCCAGGGCCACAGGTCGACTGGGAATCTTTTCAGGAAATTAAATTACTTTCAGGGAGATGAAAAGGATTTCCTTTTATTAGTCCTTGAACAATGAAACTTAATGAGTAGTATAAAGAAGTACAAAGAATTTGCTTCAAAGGTGAACTCGTGAGAACATAAAATTCACAAGTCCTATGAGTTTACAGTAATTCTAGTCATTATAGTTATTATTTCCTTTTTAGGAAATGCATTGTGGGTTAATTATACTAAATTTAACAGTATAAAACCCTCAGGGGCTGCTTGCTTCCTTAGTGCCGGGTGAGAGAGGTGATTAGTGTTGTAAATGATCTTGACCTCGGAGCATTAAACTTCATTGTTTATGTTACGCTATACTATTGATCTGTGATACACGACACTACCCAGAGGTCACAGGTCACTTGACATGCACACCTCCAGGCTGGGTACACACAGTTCTTCCTCCTTGGCAGGTGGTGGGAGGGAAGAGGTTATCCGGTGAAAGGCTCCGTGTCGCGTGGCCTACAGCAGCAGGAAGCAAGTGACGAAGCACCACTGGTTCATTCCTGACAGCTCTTTGTGCAGACAGTCGCATTGATCTGCAAACGTCCCCGCGTCTTTCCTTGCTATAGAGCGTGAAACTGCACATGCATTAATCAGTCCGGAATCCGAGGCTTTTACAAGCACTGGCTCTTTGTGGCATGTGGGATGTCTTGTGAGTTGACAGCGCAAGATTTCCGGACGCCCTCTGTGCTTAGTTGGTTGAAATTCGCACCATATCATAACACTGTTGTAACACGATTTTTGTCTTTGACAAGCAAGTGTTATTTTCCAACTCTTTTCATTGCAAAACGATAGGAAATGTCCCATTATTCCTGTCAAACTTTGCTTTTATGGCTTTTAGAATGATTTTTTTTTTTTTTTTGCCACAAAATTGCTAAATTTCACCATTTTTCCAGATGGTGTCACAGTG
>NC_087160.1:10515000-10542500 GCF_035594125.1 Scylla paramamosain
ATATCTGATCCTCTTCATTCCAAACTATCCATGTAAAGTTATATATATATATATATATATATATATATATATATATATATATATATATATATATATATATATATATATATATATATATATATATATATATATATATATATACCTCGCAAAATTTTGGGAATAATTAAGTCACTTCTATGCAGGTTGCTTCGCTGTGCGCCAGATTGTGACATTGTTCCTGGAGGTGCTGAGCCAGCCCGGCCAGGTGTGAGTACCGCTGGCAACACGCCGACCTGCGCCACCATCCGGATTAAGAACGAGCGCCACTCAAAATTGAACCACACATAAGCAAACACACGCGCGAAAAAAAAAAAAAAAAAAAAAATCGTGAAAAAACGCTTTTTTCACACTTTAGTGATTTCACACACACACACACACACACACACACACACACACACACACACACACACACACACACACACACACACACACACACACACACACACACACACACACACACACACACACACACACACACACACACACACACACACACACACACACACACACACACACACACACACACACACACACACACACACACACACACACACACACACACACACACACACATACTGACACAAACACACACATACTGACACACACACACACATACTGACACACACACACACACACACACACACACACACACACACACACACACACACACACACACACACACACACACACACACACACACACACACACACACACACACACACACACACACACACACACACACACACACACACACACACACACACACACACACACACACACACACACACACACACACACACACACATACTGACACAAACACACACATACTGACACACACACACACATACACACACACACACACACACACACACACACACACACACACACACACACACACACACACACACACACACACACACACACACACACACACACACACACACACACACACACACACACACACACACACACACACACACACACACACACACACACACACACACACACACACACACATACTGACACACACACACACACACACACACACACACACACACACACACACACACACACACACACACACACACACTATGTTACAGTACATAAAGAAAATGAATGAAAAAAATTGCATATAAACACAGAAAACTACCTGGTCCTGTTCCGGTATGAACACATCTCGCCATTCTCTCTCTCTCTCTCTCTCTCTCTCTCTCTCTCTCTCTCTCTCTCTCTCTCTCTCTCTCTCTCTCTCTCTCTCTCTCTCTCTCTCTCTCTCTCTCTCTCTCTCTCTCTCTCTCTCTCACACACACACACACACACACACACACACACACACACACACACACACACACACACACACACACACACACACACACACACACACACACACACACACACACACACGCAATCGTCATCACATTTTATGACTTGTAATCCTGGGCGACTGTCGAGTTTTTACCCTGAGCTGGATGGAGTATTGCCCTGGAATGAGTTCTCGGTGTTCTGGGTCAAGGTCGAGGTTAAAGTTCAAGCTCAATACAATATTTTACCCGGAGAATCTTTACTGTCACTGAAACGAGAGGTCGTACTCGTCCTTCAGCCTGAGGACCAGCATGGCCTCGCCGCCGCCATTGAATACGACAACGCAGAGGTAAACAGCATTAAAGTGACACAAGAAAGCACTATTTACTCGGCTGCGGGGAATGAAAAATGTATGGCGTTGCCTTTATGTTGCCTAGGAGTGCGCGTTCTTGCTGTGGGGGAGTGAGGGCTGAGGTGCGGGACTGCAGTAACACATTAGTTGGCGGTCAGTTACAGTGCATCACCCTTCCCTTGCGTCGCTGCCACCCTCACGCTCGTAATGAGACTCATTGACCAACTCCTGCACGCTGAGACTTTGTAAAGCTGCAATGAATGTGAAGTCTTCATCCTTATTCTTATTTCCCAGTGGTGTGTTATTTTGGGAGTGTCTTGCGCTTCTTTAAGGAGCGTGCACGCAAACGAGAATTCTTTGTTGTGGGCGACGCAGGTCCAAAAACACGAGGCACCCAAGGGAAAGGGAACGGAGGCGGCGTGGAGGACGGCGAGACCTGAAAGAAGGTTACTGGCTCCAGAGATTTCCCGCAGCAGGAGAAACAGGCCTGCAGGGATCTCATTGGGTGTTTCCGTAGCAGCCTGCACGCACTCCCTTAAAACGGAGGGCCTCGATTGACTCCAATTTTCCCTACTGGAGAAGGAAAAAGGAAATGGCTGATAGAAGTCCGAGCCATGTAAACACTGACGGCTGTGTGGAAATTGGGAGATTGGGAGATTGGAAGAGGATGGTGTGTCCAGATTTCCAGAGAGAGAGAGAGAGAGAGAGAGAGAGAGAGAGAGAGAGAGAGAGAGAGAGAGAGAGAGAGAGAGAGAGAGAGAATGTAATAGCAGTAGTAACCGGAATATTTACATCACTAGATGCACTTGAAACGTTACGGGTGACAAATACCTTTACCCGAGGGAGAGAACAGGGGAGGTGCTGCACAAGTTGAAACTCCGTGCAGAGATTAATTGTGAGGATCGTTAATAAGGAGTCTGTTACATTATTTATCATGTTCTTTTTCCATTAGTGACGTGTCTTGAAATAGCTTGGGGAGTGTTATGTTACACCTTTTCTTTGAGAGTAAACGACGCACGGTAAAGCTTTCCGTTCATTTCCATTATCGAACTTCTGTAAGCACTGAGGTAACATTCCCCCATAGTCATCAGCTGAGAGACAGAGAGAGTTTGTGAGAGAGAGAGAGAGAGAGAGAGAGAGAGAGAGAGAGAGAGAGAGAGAGAGAGAGAGAGAGAGAGAGAGAGAGAGAGAGAGAGAGAGAGAGAGAGAGAGAGAGAGAGAGAGAGATCCCCACCGTTAGATCATCAGGGTCCAAGTAAATACGAGGACAGGTGGCTGTTTTCATTTTTTTTTTTTTTACATATATATTCGACACGCCAGGCTGGGAAGGAACGATTACATGACTTTTATGTCCTGTGCGGAGTTTTTGTATATATTTTTCAAAGTTTTAACGATGCTGTATATTTTTTTTCCTTCATCCTTTGCAAGTAATATATTCTTCTTTATCCTTTTACGAGTATGAAAAGAAGGCGTGACTTGTTGGTGTTGTGAAATTGAGTTGAGAAAGTGTTTGATATGTGGGGGAGGAGAAGGAAGGGAAGGGAAAGGATGGAAGAGGAAGAGAATGGAAGGAAGATAAAGAAGGAGAGAGGAGGGAAGAGGGAAGGACAGTTTGATTCCCGAGGACAGGTTAAAACAATATCATCGGCAGGCAAAGAGTATTTCATGGAATTCAGAAAAAGCATGCCCTTATGGTTTTCGATTTATGGCATTAGTGAGTGGTGGCGAGACACGCGAGGAGAACAGAGACACGACTAACTCGTCTTACGTCACGGACTTGGTCGCTGTGTTACTTTAACCTGCTATGAATTGTGGCATGTCAAAGGATCGAAATCACGTCACTCGTCACAATACTTGGGCGACACTTCGTCGAACTGGCCCAGCGCGGCGTCTTGCTGGAATGCTGGGGTCTGAAGCAGTGGAAGGGTGGCGGGATCGGGCTGAATGCTAACCAGTTGTCGAGTCTATGCGTGAATGTTAATCACGGGAAAGAGTCTGGGGGCTCAATACTCCATCAGCAGGTGAAGGTGATGAATGTAGGCTTCCTAGAACAGCGACTGGGCGGTCACGGCAGCGGAGTAAGGGTCATGAACGGCGTAGCGGGGACGTCACCAAGGGCAGGGCATTACAATAAAAGTGAGGGAGTAATTTAAGTATATGAAGCTAATCAATTACTTAGGTAAATAAATATAATTGATTTATTATTGTATTGCCCTCTAATATTTGGCCACTGCGAGGCTCAAGAGGCTCAGGAGATACGTGAGCCCGTGGTGCGGTAAAGGTGAGCCGCTGGTTGCTCCAACACCCATGCCACGCTTGAGAAACCTCGAGAGTGAGAGAAAGGGTAGGAGGTTGGATTTATTAGGACTGATAATCTTTATACATTTTCTTCTTTGTTTTATATTGATAGTAAAAACATGGTCGTCGCCTATACAGTACCAGTGACCCCACTAACTACTAATACTACGACCACCACCACCAACACCAGGTGAATCCCAACCACCACGTTACCACCGTCGCCGCACTGCTGTCACACCCGGCGTTAGGTTTTCCTTACGTGCTATTTTTATCACGAATGGAGTGTCAGGGAAGAGAAGAATGTTTCTGCTCCCGCGTGGCTTGTAAAGAACGCTATCGCAACACATACCAGGTGTAAGAATTTGGATCACTTAGGTGCAGGTACACACACACACACACACACACACACACACACACACACACACACACACACACACACACACACACACACACACACACACACACACACACACACACACACACACAGAAAAAAAAATTTGGTTATGTAAAAAGCTTCTCTAACAAAGGGGAGAAACTCATCACCATAAAAAATAGACATTGAACTACAGTTTTTAATTTTAATTCTTTTGCGTAAGTCAAGCTAATTGGTTCTGTTTGATAAATCTCATATATATATATATATATATATATATATATATATATATATATATATATTTATATATATATATATATATATATATATATATATATATATATATATATATATATATATATATATATATATATATATATATATATATATATATATATATATATTGCAGCTCTCCCTTCAGCTCACCTAACGAGTGCGTGTGTAGGTTGGGACAGTTGCATTCGAGTATCATCGTTGCCACAATTACATCGTCTCATCAGTGTCAGTATTGTCAGTGCTGCAACAATCAAGATAATGGTCCCGGTAGCTGTTTTACTGCGGCATTGGCGGCTTCATGAGACCATTTTGACGGACAGTACAGACATCCTTGTTGTAGAAGTGTAGTGCTGCATGTGTGTTGTGTATGAGATGAACGGTGAGGGAGATAAATGTGAGAGGATGTGTCTGACCCACGAGAGGGCGTCTAGAGGGATGCAGGCTAAGACTGAACCGGATATTGGTTTATCTACGTATGTATTGGCTGCAAGTTACTTCATGCAACGTGTCTGAATGATAGTGTGCGAATGTTTGCCAGATGTGCTGGAAATACACCTCCGGTTAATTATGAGAGAGAGAGAGAGAGAGAGAGAGAGAGAGAGAGAGAGAGAGAGAGAGAGAGAGAGAGAGAGAGAGAGAGAGAGAGAGAGAATTTCAGAGCTTGGTGGCGGAGCAAGGTACCATCATCTGCCTGGCGGCGGTGAGATGGTCGGCCTGGCCTCCCTCCGCGTCTCTCTTCATATTTTATTCTGGGCATTATGGGACTTAACGAGATTTGTAGAATATTCAATGAAGTACCTGGTCGTTAGCTTTGATGGGGATTTATAGAAGAAAAAGTTAATTTCTTGTCTGAACTGAGTCGTAAAGAATGGCAGCTGTGGGCGACACTCCCGGCGGTGCGGTCTCCTCCCGGCGCTAAGCGAGGCCAGCTTTTATTTCTCGTATCACATGCGCCATCGTTGCCTTCTTTGGCCCAAGTGTCTCGCCCCCGTCCCCAGGTGTGAAGATACCAAGAGAAATTGAAAGTAGAAAATGAGGAGAGACCAAAAATGTGAAGTAGATAATGCAGTAGGGGAGAGTGATTATGATGATGCCCATGAAAGAAAAGAAAGGTCTGGTTTGAAAAAAACTTCATCACTCTCTACGAGTATATCACTTTTTTCTTGGAGGGATCGTATATCCCGTTCGGAAATATATTCATAAAAAATCTTTCCTCTCTTAAACTTTGGGTGCAGAAGTTGAAACGCTCGCGTCCGCCGCCGGGGACGTCAATATCCCGACGCTCGGGTTGGTGGTGTGAGTCCCTCGCCGGGTTGGGAATGCCGCCAACAATTGGATTTGTGGCCGGGATTATGATTATCATGACGGACGATTTAGTGGTCTCGATTTGGCGGGCTCGTAACAATAACATATTGCTAATGTTATGAAGAGTGATTAATTAACATTTAGATGGTCTACTTTAGGGCACGTGGGCGGCAGGGGTAGGCAGCGCGAGGCTACAGCGAGTGTGGTGACCCGATGCAGTCAAGCCAGTGGGTGTTTTCACTGGTGCAACACGGCGTGACCGGGGACGACTGAACCTTTGGCTTACACGAGAATGCTGCATCTAAGGACGCCGTACATTTCATCTGGTAACAGTGTAGTCACGCTGAACCTACTTAGTTACCAAAACTGACAAGTTCCTTTGTCTTCGTAAAAGAAGAAAAAAAAAAAAAAAGCTCACCATTCTAACTTCGTAGAGTTTTTTGTCTTGAACAGCACTGGGCACTTGAGGGCAGTAGCAGCAGTCTGTCCTGCTGGGGGGGAGGCTGACACATGGGATGAACAAATGCAATAATCTGTACGATGATTCGTTTGAGGAATAATTGACTGCAGTGAATGTCAGTGAGAATGATGGCGTGCCTGAGGTTCGGGCCGTGGCAGGCAGACTGACTCCAGCCACTAATGCAATTGTTTCTCCCCCCGTGGACTTGATTGTGCGAAATGGCGTTAAGCCAACCCGGATCCAGTGTATTCCAACTGCACCGCGCCATGCCACCTGTACGAGTATATACCTGATTCTTTCCGAGGCAGAATGTAGGGGTGCCGACGAGGATGGGTGGTGGCAGCACAGTAAGGCGTGTGGGTGTCGCGGCGG
Organism: Scylla paramamosain; assembly: GCF_035594125.1. Lineage (NCBI taxonomy): Eukaryota > Metazoa > Arthropoda > Malacostraca > Decapoda > Portunidae > Scylla > Scylla paramamosain. Next base: position 10,521,778 of record NC_087160.1, read on the forward strand.
TGTGGGTGAGGCGACACAGGCCGCCGCGACAACCCCGCTGACTAGTGTGGCAAACCGTGCAGTATAGAAGACAAAGCGACCGCGGTTGGTTGAGCTGAGTGATGAATTCAAGAGTCTCCCTCGACACCTTGCCTGCTACACCGTCTCGGTGGACCTTCCTCCAGCTCAAACACGATCAACGTTACGTTTTTTCAGTCGGTGAAACAGCAATGGGACCAAATCAGTATGTTTGTACTGTACTGTTTGTGAGTAGCGTAATTCATCACATAATCCCCTGCAGATTCAGATTCATCTGTCTTCGATATGTATTGCAGCACCAAAGTAACCTGACCATCTTGTACCGTGTCGTGGTTCACTACTTACATAGGTGCCACTGCGCCTATTAGTTGGCGTGACCTTGTCGTGACCTACATGCTCGTGGGTCTGGATTAACTTTCCCCTCTTTATTTTCATTTTATCAGTTACATGCTATTAATATGTACTCGTAAAATTTCTTTTTAACGAATTTGATAGAACGATTGATTATAAAATGGCATTTTGTTATTGAATTATTTTTGCTGGCCAGGATCTCTGCAAAGATCGTCACCGGGCAGAAATTTTGCCTGCTGTTTACGTTGTATTGTTAATCCGCTGAAAGGAAAAGAAGATAGCAATGCACCTGAAATACGCAATGGTTTCATTTTCACTTGCAGTAATGCACATATACATGAAGAAAATATTTTTGTTAACATATACATGGAGAAAATATATCCTCTAATTGTACAGTCATATCATGAAATAATGTAATTTACTTTTTTTTTTTTTTATTAGGTCGTTGCATTCAGCAAAATACTGAAGTAAATTGTGCTCTCCAGTTTTCATTTTGGTAATGAAATTCATAGAGAGAAAAAGAAGTAGTGAAGTAAAACAAAGAAACAAAGAGATGAAGCGACGGGGCGATTCATAGAGGCGTAAGTTTCCAGGATGATGAAAAGCTTGTATGGGAAGCGAGGAGGCCTGCGAGGGGCGCCGCGCCGCTCATACGAGTATTTGGAATCTGGAGTTATTTGAGACGGGAAAAAGAGATTGAGGCATAGTTATATATATATATATATATATATATATATATATATATATATATATATATATATATATATATATATATATATATATATATATATATATATACACACACACACACACACACACACACACACACACACACACACACACACACACACACACACACACACACACACACACACACACACACACACACACACGAGAGGCTCTGGAGAAGTTTGGAAGGGGACTACTGCATCACCCACATCTCAGAAACATGCTGCCGCCTGACGCGCCTCGCCCGGTCCGTGCCACCAGACACCACAACAAGATAACGCCCCTAAAGGCGCCGCGCACGGACCGGTACAGACTCAGTGCGATTCCCACCATGGTGCGAGCCATCAATCAATAGTCCCTTATAAATTAGACTTACCTTTAGGATTAATGTTAAGTATTTCCCCACCCCCTATGTACATTTTCAGTTTGTTAACTGCTTAAATAATAAACCGTTTATTATTATTATTATTATTACACACACACACACACACACACACACACACACACACACACACACACACACACACACACACACACACACACACACACACACACACACACACACACACACACTAGCGATATACAAAATGGCAATTGATCAGGAGTATAAAATTTACATCGGCACACCATGAAGATCGTTTGATTTTAACTTCTCATTTTATTCAGCCACATTATATTGCCTTTTTTTTTTTTTGATATCTGTGATGCCGCTCTGTATGGGCGTAAGTGTTAAAAAAAAAAAAAAAAAACTCTTGGCCGGGGAAAGAGAAAACTGTGGAGATACTACGTAGGCAGCACGTGTAACAGAAAGGAGCAGCACAGATAAGGGATCAGCAGCACGAGAGTCAAGAGTACCTCACATGAAAGATGAACTTCCTCCTCCTCCTCCTCCTCCTCCTCCTTGCACCCACTGATGGATGAGAAGACGTCCCCCGCAGTTGATTCACCTGATGGAAGATTATCACTTCACCTGCTCGGCTGCACATCGTTAACTGGTGATGGCTGTGGAGGATGTAGGGAACTGGGACCCCTTCTGTCTGTCCATGTTCAAGAAAATGCACCGGCACTGTCTCGGCCCCGTCCCAGTCCCCATCACCCTGCCCGTCACCGCTCCACGCCACAGCTACCCTCACTAACACTGCAACACAACTCGTCTGAAGACCAAGTTCGCTACCTTGTTACGGAAAGAGACGTGGCTGGCTGGCGTGGACCGTGTGTACGAGCTTCCCTAAGGTTTGCAGTCACTCCAGCGGGTTTGTCAGGCGTGTTATTGCAGAGAATGTCACAGAGAGGCGCATCGCAGTCAGCATTACGGCGCCAATGTCGCTTCCTTAGAATACGAGCCAGGGATTCGCTAGCCTTCACCCACAGTGCTCGCCGTGGCAGGAATGGGCGCTGCTTAAAGGGCTCGCTGGAATGTTATGGCCACTTGCCTAACTGTTTGCAATTTATATAGAATTTCTCTGATGTTACTGTAGTCATTAATGTGTGTGTGTGTGTGTGTGTGTGTGTGTGTGTGTGTGTGTGTAGGTGGATGTATGGGCGGATGTGTAGAGGGCATGAAGAACACAAGATTTGCTTCGTTAACAAAATCGTTACTCATTTTTAAAGGAAGAAAAAACTACGGAACGAAATCTTACTAAAAGTTACTTCTTCCAATTTATGTCAAATATGTAACTCCAAAACTTTTACAAAGAAAATGAAGGAACTTACAAGGTGCATCTAGAGGTAGAAATTTTACAACCCGAGCTTAAACATTATTAGGAAATCATAAATAGAAGCTTTTCACACTTCATACATTTATCTGAGTTTCATGCAACAATACTTCTCTGGCTCTGACAGCAAGCAGCGAACCACGAGCCGCACTGAGCACTCAATGACCATCCGTCTCTGTCTCTGGTCACAGCTCCTCCCGCTTGACTGTAGCAGATGAACAGCTCCCCCATTACTGTTTTTTTTTCAAACGGTAGTAACTCTTGGCATAGGGTGATGGGGAGGGGGAAAAGGAGGAGGAGGAGGCAGAGGAGGAGGAGGAGGAGGTGGAGGAGGAGGAGGAGGAGAAGGAAGAGGAGGAGGAGGAGGAGGAGGAGGAGGAGGAGGAGGAGTAGCGCCAAGTGGTGTGGGAGGTGATGTGTGGGAGAGCAGGTGGTGGCGCTGGAGGCTTCCCGATGCTCGCCTTGTCCTGTGTCGTTGAAAGGTCATTTTTTTTTTTTATTGTTCGACCTCCGCTGTGGTAAACATTAAAAGCTGATTTATGGATGACAATATCATGTGTGTGTGTGTGTGTGTGTGTCTCTCTCTCTCTCTCTCTCTCTCTCTCTCTCTCTCTCTCTCTCTCTCTCTCTCTCTCTCTCTCTCTCTCTCTCTCTCTCTCTCTCTCTCTCTGCTATAAGTTCACTAACGACGTGACGGTGACATTGGAACAAATTGGGGCGTGAAAAAACGGATTCCGGAATGTTGCCAGAATGTCTGAAGCCCCTTCGCCCGATCCCTACCCTCGCCTTGATGTCGTCTTCCTTTCCTTCCCCGATCCCTTTTAAATCACACGGTCCCGGCTGATATAGGGAGTAGAAGCTTACTGTGTCAATATATATGTGTAGCTCTCAAGGACACACACACACACACACACACACACACACACCGTCTTGACCTCATACGGGCAGGACGTGTGACCTTGGCGCTCTCGAGCAGCCTCGGCCAACTTGTTGGCCTTCCCCGCCCCCTAGTGATAGTGACCTCAGTTTGTTTTGTTTTTTTTACTTTTCTGTTTTCAACTTTTAGCGTTTAGTTTGAGGCTCGATCTGGTGGGATTGTTGTTTTTGTGAACACTTGTAGCGAATGCGTGTGATACATAAAGAAAAATGAGTGCTTCAGTGCAAACATACGAACGCAATTACCTCCTGCGTCGTAGACGAGGATCTGGGTACCCGCCACCCAACGTGATACAGTGCCTTAAGTCCTTAAAACTATTTCGAAACCGTGGATCGAGAGGAGGCAAAAGTGTGGTGCGTCCCATCAAGGTAGTGACCTCCAGTGCCAGAGACGACCGCAGGGTGGAGAAGAGGGAATACAAACACTTTGAGGTGCCGAGAACGTGGTATAGTCTTCCCTCACTCCTCTTATTTAATGCAACGTCTCTGGCCAACAAGATGGACGAAGTGATTGTGACGGTGAGATCTACTTGTGCGGACATTGTGGCGGTTACTGAGGCGTGGCAGATTGTTCCTGAGGTGTGCACGATGCAGGACTACCAGCTATACCATCACCTCAGGTCAGGGCGCAGGGGGGGGGGGAGTGGCCGTCTTCTGCCGCTCTGCCCTCAGCCCCTCACACCTCCCTGTCGATATTCCTGCCGGTGTGGAGGCCCTGTGGGTGAGAGTCACGCCCCCCTCCCATCCCAACAACACGGCCTCCATCATAGTCTGCGTCGTGTACCACCCCCCACGAGCCGCCACTGCACAGTTGCTCACCGCTCACATCATCAACACTGCTGATGCCCTGAGGGTGAGGTATCCTGCTGCCAAGCTGGTCATCTGTGGGGACTTTAACAGATTAGATATCAACGATATCCTACACCAGCTACACCTCACCCAGGTCGTGGACTTCCCCACCCACCAGCAAGCCATCCTCGACCTTATCCTCACAGACCTGGGCCAGCAGTACTCGCCACCCAAGCCGCTGCCTCCCATGGGACGGAGCACCCACCTCTCCATACTGTGGTCACCCACACCCACCACCTCGACCCCCCGGTCAGCTGTCACCAGGACCCACCGCCCCATGCCTGACTCAGCCATGAGGGAGTTTGGGCAGTGGGTGACACAACACCCGTGGACCGAGGTGCTGGATGAGGAGGACGTCCACTTAAAATGGCAAAACTACGTCGCCACTACTACAGCAGCCTTCCACCACTACTTCCCAGCCAAGAGCGTCACAACGCACCCGTCTGATGCTCCCTGGATGACGCCCCGCATTAAAAGACTCATGCGTCAGCGGACCTGGGCGTTCCACTCCTGCCCGGTCCTTTACAGGAAACTAAGAAACAGAGTAATCAGGGAGATTAAGAATGCAAAGGCAAGCTATTACCCAGACAAGATACACCACCTCAAGCTGACCAACAACAGACAGTGGTACGCTAAGATCAAAGCTTTGTGTGGCTTACAAAAGCACACTTCATCCCTTCCTTGCACCTCACACCTTCCTGCTAATCTCGCGGCTCAGGAGATGAACGATCACTTTGCTGCTATCTGTCAAACCTTTCCTCCCCTCCACACCACTCCGCTTCCTGCCTATCTGCCCGCTCCCTCCCCTCCACACACTGTCCAGGCGATGGATGTTTTTAAGAGAATACTTAAATTTAAACCAAGATCCACCACACCCACTGACCTTCCTATAAAAATTTACAAGGAATTTGCTGTAGAGCTAGCAACACCGCTATGCTCCATAATAAACGCCTCACTCTCCCAACACTCTTGCCCCGCGGACTGGAAGACATCTTATGTCACTCCCATCCCCAAAACTTCCAGTCCTCAGTCACTCAATGACCTCAGGCCAGTCTCTATCACCCCCATCCCTAGCCTTATTTGTGAAGATTTTGTATATGACTGGGCATACACCAAAATTTGTAACACCGTGGATATCAGACAATTCGGAAATATTAAAGCCACCTCCACCTCACATTACCTGACCAGCTTCCTTGAATTCATCCACAGCCACCTGGACAAGCGAAACACCTCTCTAGCTGTTGCTTTTGTCGACTTCAAAAAAGCCTTTGATCTAGTTGATCACACTGTTGTCATCAGCAAGGCAGTAAGTCTGGGTCTCCCTCCTAATCTGATAGCGTGGCTAGCCGACTTCCTCACAGGGAGACGTCAGGCCGTTCGCTATCAGGGCTCTGTCTCTAATTTCCAACAGCTGACATGTGGAGTCCCCCAGGGGACCAAGATGGGTCCTCTATGCTTCCTCCTCCTCATCAACGACGCCCTCACCGACACCCCCCATCGCTGGAAGTACGAGTATGTGGACGACTGCACCGTGGGCGTCCCAGTTTCCAACAAGAACCCGGACTACTCGCCACTGCAAGCAATTCTGGAGCGACTGCAGGCGTGGACAGAGGAGAGCAGGATGACCATCAACCACAGCAAAACTGTGGTGATGCATTTCTGTACCTCCTCTGTACCAGTGCCCCCTCCCCGGCTCACAGTGGGCCCTCACCCCCTCCAGGTGGTCCAATGTGCCAAGCTTCTCGGAGTCACGGTGGACGACCAGCTGACCTGGAAGCAGCATGTCGCCAGCACCGTGAGATCAGCTACCTACAGGCTGTACATGCTGCGCAGACTCAGGTCGCTGGGGACGCCGACAGATGAGTTAAGGGGGGTGTACCTCACCTTCATCCTCCCCAAACTCATGTACGCCTCCCCAGCGTGGTCCTCCTCCCTCACACACACTCAACAGCTACAGCTAGAGAGTGTGCAGAAAAGGGCGTGCAGGGTCATCCTTGGCCCTGCATACACCACCTATGAAGAAGCCCTGACCACCCTGAGTCTGTCCAGAATATCCACCAGGCACCGAGAGGCTCTGGAGAAGTTTGGGAAGGGACTACTGCATCATCCGCGTCTCAGAGACATGCTGCCGCCCGACGCGCCTCGCCCTGTCCGTGCCACCAGACACCACAACAAAATAACGCCCCTGAAGGCGCCGCGCACGGACCGGTACAGACTCAGTGCGATTCCCACCATGGTGCGAGCCATCAATCAATAGTATTTCCCTCCTAGATTAGTCTTACCGTTAGGATTAATGTTAAGTTTTTCCCCATCCCCTATGTACATTTTCAGTTTGTCAACTGCCTAAATAATAAACCGTTTATTATTATTATTATTATTATTACACACACACACACACACACACACACACACACACACACACACACACACACACACACACACACACACACACACACACACACACACACACACACACACACACACACACACACACAAACAGAAAACCAAATGCAGTGTTCACGTGTTTCTCCATAAATTTTGTTTAAAAAAATATGACGCTGCAATGATTTGTGTAATGCTTAAATCACTACTTCTGCACCTACTTCATAATGTATATACCTTTCCTCCTCCTCCTCCTCCTCCTCCTCCTCCTCCTCCTCCTCCTCCTCCTCCTCCTCCTCCTCCTCCGTTAATCTCATGTTGTGATTTAAAGCATCAGTCTTGTTGTGTTTCATATGAGTATTAACCGTGTTTTTTGTATCCACTAAGCCATCCATTCGTGCATCCATTTCAAGGAAGAAGCGGGTTTAACGTGCAATTCTCCTGTGTAAGTGAGTAACTATTCACACTAATTTTTTAAAGTCTGCGTCAAGATAATCAGAAGTGAGCTGTGAGGTGTAGGCAACCAGGTGGGCGGGGAGGAAAGGTGGGGCGTGAAGGGAAAGGGCTGGATTCGTCACCGCTCCAAAGACGGCGGTGCCATCATGCACGGCTGCCATTAACTTTACGAGTCTGACATGGGAGGTGGGACTGGGCTGGGTGGTGGCCGCGACGGGTGATGTGGTGGTGGGGGGAAAAGGGTTGGAGAATATGGGGAAGTAGGTAGGGTCGCCGGCGGAAACGAGAACATTTTCAGAGACGTGTATGGTCCGGGACAGGGGTAGTGCAGGGGTAGTGTAGGAATTGCAAGGTCTCGGTGAAGGACGAGAGGAGTGACTAGGGATGAGGTTGTGGGACTACTATTTTTTTTTTTTCATGATGGTTCTTTCCTTAGGTTGTTAATACGTCGGCGTTTAGGCTGAAATGGCCTTAAATCAGCGCGATTCACAAGAAAACATCGTATTTCTGCCTTATCACTTTTTTTTTTGTGTGTGTGTGTGTTGTGCGTGTGTGTGTGTGTGTGTGTGTGTGTGTGTGTGTGTGTGTGTGTGTGTACATATAATTTGCACTTCGCTATCTGCATGTCCTTGTTTGCTTCACATCGGCATCTCTCGTGGCTTGGTGAATGCTTTATGTACCTATCCATTCACGCTGCAATTTTGTGTACGCTTAATATTTCCTCGAGTATTAAGGGCGGCCTTCATAATCCTGCAATCTTCCTGCCTTTGCGTACCCGCTCTGCACCTGAAGTACTAAAAATATTTACCAATAAAATACCTTTAGGCCCCAACACTTAGCAGCAGTAGGGAAAAGACGTAATGTATAAAAGGGAACAGGTAAAAGGGGGCGCCATGAAAAGTGTAGTTGTTATAGAGGTGGTTGTGGGCGGGCGGCTGGCGGTGCGGCGTGATGCGTGAGTGTTTTCAGAGGGAAGGAAGGTAAACATGGGCCTTAGTGGCTCAGCGAGGGGAGGGAGCCGCGTGAGGATTGAGGCGGAGCGCTAAGTGACCGCCGAGAGGTTTACGGGGCCTTGGGGCGAGGGGCGAAGGCTAGTGGGGCGAGATTACAGGCCGCGCAGGGCAACACTGTTCAGGACTCGTTGTTACCTGGTGAGGGAAACACAAAGGCGAGCTCTCCACGTGTGTGAGCTGCCGCTGGGTTGAGCTCACTTAGCCTGTAAAGAAAGGAGTGGTTTTTTATTTAATTAGTTTGTGAATTATTCAGTCACAGAGTCGATTAGTTATTTGCTGTGTTGATTTGATATGTATTCACTTTATCCTCAGCAAGAAAAACTCGAGACAGTAATCTGTTAATGTAATTATAAGTCTGTGTTACAACGATACTAAATTTGTATCTAAACACAGTTTGTTTGCGTCAACATCTCATCGGTGTCTGTCAACGGAGTTGAACACATCAGGAGCCAGGGATTTTTCAGCTTATGCAGCAGTGTTGGACTGTAATGTGCGTGTTGCCTCTATAGTTTTGCACACACACACACACACACACATACACACACACACGAGCGCGTAGTCTAGTGGTCAGCACACTGGGCTCACAACTGAGCAGGCCCGGGTTCGAGTCCTGGGCGCAGCGAGACAAATGGGCGAGCCTCTGTTCACCTAGCAGTAAGTAGGTGTGGGACGTAACCCGAAGGATTGTGGCCTCGCTGTCTCGGTATGTGGTGTGTGAGTGGTCTCGGTCCTATCCAAAGATCGGCCACTATTAGCTCTGAGCTCTTTCCGTAGAGGAACGGCTGGCTGGGTGACCAGCAGACGATCGTAGGTGAATGACAGACACTCACACATACATCAATAAGTAGTGGAATTCATAAGCGTGGATGTTACTCTTACCAACACTGCCCAATCTCACTCTGATCGAACTGGAATCACGTCTAAATACTAAGAATGCTCGCCCTTTACTGACTGCTCTCACTGTCCATACTGACTGTTGGACTGTCTCAACCAAGCCAAGTTGAAATAACTGACAGACATAAGCTTTTTAAAGTAAGTCTTTTGACCACGAAGCTCATATTTTGCTGATGAGATGACTCTGTAGGTGATGGCTGTCTGGAATCTGAATAAAGATGCTGGTGCTATAGAGGTCGAGGAGGTGAGGTTCCCAGTCACCTGTCTCCTGTGGGGTCCAGGCGCGGCCCGCTAATAGAGATAGATGGGTTGGGAAGGAATGGCAGTGATTTTGCTTTGCTTCTTCGGAACACGCGGTGATAAATTTTTGTCTACTGTCAATTAGACCGACTTGAACTGTGCTGCATCTTTTGTTATCGTTGCCTGGCGTATGTATCCCCTGCGGCATCGCCTTACCTGTCAGCATTCGTACTTGTTCTCTTATTGTAGAGAGCGAGGGAGAGAGAGGCCATAAATCAGGCCTCCATCCGGGTCTCTTGCTCTTTCACATTCTGGGTGGCTAGCGGGGGTGCAGCGAACGTAAGGAGTCTGGTGACGGTCCTTTCATCGCTGGTCGCTGTGCTGCACGCTGACGCTCGGGCTCGTTCTGAAACTGCAGGGCCGATCATAAATCCCAGAGACGGCGTGGACGGCAGCGTGAGTCGCGCTGCTCGCAATGGCTGACGCTGACGGCTGTTGGCAGGTGGTAGACCTGGTGGTAGGGAGTACTGGGGTGCGAGGCGTGGGGGCAAAAAGCCTCACCTCATAAAACTCCCGCCGTTCTTGTTATTTCCATGCATGCATGCTGGTCATTCTTTTTGTTATCCCTCGCAGTTATAGTTTATATTCATATCTTGCATTATTTTCTCGGTTACGGGTCACGCTACAAATTGGCTTGTGCCGCGACGCTTTTCTCTTGTGTCTATTCATGAATGCAGACACATTATAGGGATCACTGGTCAAAAAAATGTATCCCATCAATGTATTGTTTTGTGCATTTCACGTGTGCACTTTATGGTATTAGCATTGTCATTAATACTGATCAATTTGCATGGAATATTAAATTTCTTTCTTTTATGCATCGCATAAAATCTTGATACAATATTCCTGTGTTAGGAGACCGGCTGGCGCGCCACTCGTCCATCCCCCACCAAGGTGACCTGCAGCGCCGGGACACCTACAGCCTTGCGTCACAGACCTGGTGTGCTGATGATATTGTTTTTTGATGTTTTTGTAAACTAATATCAAAGGTAAATTTAAATGAGACAGTGATCTATGATTCCTTTATAGGGACACACCGTCTCTTCGTCGTGGTCGCTGCCTCTTGAAGACTTGTGGGCAGCAGAAGGAAAGTTTGTAAATTTGGAGCAAGTATGTTCAAATTTCCTCCGATGAACTAACAAGTGTGTTGTGACGTGTCGGGGGATGACAAGTTCAGGAATAATGATGCTCGCTGCGAGTACCCCAACAGGGAGATCAGCATACAAGAGAGGATATTCCAGGGGCTCTAGGACCCCGAGCTGCCCTACGCCCACGCAAGGGACGCTATTGTGCTGGTGAAGTGTTAATTTCCGTTCATAAGAACTGAAAGCCAGAAGGCTCAGCCCTTTTGCCGGCGGCGGCGCTGGAGTAGACGAGACCTTTGGAAACACCCTGCCTTCAGGGGAGGCGGTGGAGGTGCGGTCGAAGGAAAACATAAATAGCACCCCCTTAATATTGGCCCTTAATTTTTTGTAGTTTGAGTTTTATATTCCCTGGATTGCTAAGTGTGTGACGGGCGTGTGATGGACTATCTAGCTGGGGGGGGGGCGAGAAGTGAGGTGCGAGGGAAGAACAGAAGTGGGAGAGGGTGTGGGGTGAGGTGCAGTGAGTGTTGGGACAAATTGGGGTGTTTTCGAGGTTCGGAACACCATCCAGCATCACCCCATCAACCTATTTTTTACAATTTTACTCATTACATGTCAAAATGCATGTCAAAGTAGCAGAATATCCTCGTCTGATTTACTTTTCTTTAATTTTTGTTCGTAGCTTATGCATTCTGTATTAATAACATATTAATATGCTCATAAAATGTATACGACGTTGCAGCACAGAAACATTTTTAACAATAAAAAAGTAATTAGAAGCCCCGGTGACTAGGAGGATGGAGGGAGGGAGGGAGGGATGGAGGGAGGTTGGTTACACATGACAGCACATATTCACACTACATACATTTTGAAAAAGTGTAGTATATACGGATGACATCATAGAGAATATGGACATAAAAGAAACTATGTGCGCACGTAGTATTATTGTGACCAAAACCTAAAACAGAGAATATACAAAATAAGCTGGAAAACTTCAGACACCATTATGTTGTAAAGAACTCGTAAATCACCAACACTCATAATGCCTGATGATTACAAAGATTATGCTCATTAAACAGATCTAATAGTAAACGTGTGTGTGTGTGTGTGTGTGTGTGTGTGTGTGTGTGTGTGTGTGTGTGTGTGTGCGTGTGCGTGTATGTGTGTTGAGGATTTTATCAGAATGTAACGTAAGGAATAAATCAACAAGCAGGAAGGCTAACGTATATTTCTACAACACAGGGTAGTTATTTCAAAACACTCAGTATAGAAGTACTGCAGTATTCACAAGAACAAAATATCAGGCAGTGATCATCCCCAAGAATCACAAAAATAGCATAGAAGGACACACACACACACACACTCACGTAAAGCATAATTTAAAAACACCAATAACACACACACACACACACACACACACACACACACACACACACACACACACACACACACACACACACACACACACACACACACACACACACACACACACACACACACACACACACACACACACACACACATTACAAATTATACCCTTAGCAGAGCACGTACAGCTTTGAGAGGTCTATTTACAGAACCAGACACAGAGAACTGAGGGAACACCGCTGGGATTGCTTGAGTATTTATTTAGAAATCGATGGGGGACTTCAATACAAGTACCGTGACGAGAACTCGCTGAAGGGGGAGAATCCAGTACAATGCCTCTGTGATGTCACCTTGGATTATTGAGGTGCTGGTGAGGGTGGTGGCGGGAGGGGAGTCAGGTGAAGTGGAAGGCGTGTGGTAGGGAGAGCCGGGTATGATTAAGGTAAAGGTGAGGTGAGAGGTGAAAGGTTAATTTGTAGAGGGGAAAGGGGAGACTGTGTTAATGGTCCTGTATTTATAGTCATGTAAGGTGGATATGGGGAGGGAAGTGGAGGTGATGGGAGGAAGGGATGTTTGTGATGGAGAGATATGGGACTGCTTTCTCAAACGCTTCGAGGTGTTTTTTTTTTTTTTTTACCTTCTTTTAACAGGCTGTTGTGGAGATTATTTGGGGTTTTCAAACGAGTTTTCGTTATTCCAGTGATAGTTTAGAGAACTATTCTGCATCATCTATGTGAAAAAAACAACCATGAAAACTCGTCTAACAGTTTCTGCGATCTTTGTAAATAATCCTCATGAGAATGCACAGCGTCTCAGAATGCTGGGCGTGGAGGGATGGGCGGTGATTGTGGTGATGTGATGTGATAAGAATAAGGGAATTAATTTAAAACAGGTAGCAAGTACTAGTCGTGTGACCACAGGGAGGGTAAGAAGGATAATAGATGCAGGCTTATTCTGTTTATTGGCTTGTCATGAACACGTATGTACTTAAAACACTAACAGAAAAGTAATTACGAAGCCCATTGTGCCAGTCTACTATTGCGGGTTATACTATCACTAAATATAATGTCATAGATATGGGTTAAATGTTATAAATACATTAGTATGGGTACAATGGAGGTATGCGCGAGGGAAAAGAGAGTCGTTTGATCCGGGCAACAGTTCATCTCCCAGTGTATCCCCAGGCCAGGGTTGATATTAAAAACCTCACTAGATAAGATCTATATACGTACAGAAGGCTCCCTACTTGAAGCAGCTTTCCTACCTATATTTCTAACAAAAGCGACACACGTCATCTTTTTTTCATGGCAGCTGTCATTGGCTAAATCTGCCTTTGACGTGAATCTTGGGCCTGCCTTCTTCTCCCCCTCCATATCCCCATTCCCGTCTCTCTCCACATCCCATGCTTCTCGTATTTCTTTCATACATACATATATACAGTGAGAGAGAGAGAGAGAGAGAGAGAGAGAGAGAGAGAGAGAGAGAGAGAGAGAGAGAGAGAGAGAGAGAGAGAGAGAGAGAGAGAGAGAGGGGGGGGGGGCGGGGCCTTAGATGGAGGAGATAGGGAGGGGGTATGAGAAATGTGAAAAACAAGGAGGGAGTGGGAATGGGGAGGCGGACATGGAGTGGGGTTGAAAAAGGATTTGTGGATTAACTGACACGTCACGACTTCTGGCCTATGATATTTACTTATTAAAATCCCTTGAGTTGATATGTGACTTTAGCTAAAAAAGAATAAGGGTAGGAAGGCTGCTTCATCAAGTAGGGAGCCGTCTGTACATACTCGTATACATAAAAAAAAAAAAATGTAAAAATAGTCCAGCCTGACCCGTTCATTTCCTGTACAGTACAAATGACCACAGGCTTCATCCAGCCGGACCAAACTATATGAACATGACCTTCAGATAACACTTCGAACCTTTTGTTTCACTCAAGACTACTTTTTAATTATCTATATAAACTAATTTACATATAAATATGAGGAATAAAGAAAAAATAAACCACCCCCCAAAAAAAGAAAACAATAAAACCCTCAAAAAAAAAAAAAACGTGGGATGGATAAAAAAAAAAAAAGTTTTTCTCCAACCCTGTCCCAGGCTGTCGTCGAGGTCGAGCAGGGCTGTGGAATAAGTCAATATACACTCAGCGTTATCAGGAAAGAGTTGCAGTGACATTTAAGCGTCGCTCTGTCACTTACTTTAATTTTCCGGAGATTATGAAGGTGATGAAGAAGCCAAAGTAGGTGATTAAACTGTTTTTCTTTTTTGTCACTGGCTATCGGTGCGGTGACTGATGCGTTTTGGCCATCGTAATAGGAGGAAAAAGGAAACACGAAACCCTTTGTATTTCAAAGAATATTAAAGGACGTGGAATACGAAACTTTATCATTAAAGATTTCCAGGTCCAGAACGAATTGATTAGAAAAAAAATAAACAAATAAATAAAACGAGGGGGCATGATGATGATGATGACGATGACAACGACGACGATGGTGATAATGATGATGATGATGATGACGACTACGACGATGATGGCGATGATGATGATGATGATAATGATGATGATGATGATGATGATGATGATGAAGATGAGGAGGAGGAGGAGAACGACGACGACTACGACGACGATGATGATGATGATGATGATGATGATGATGATGATGATGATGATGATGATAAGATATGATTACAAAACCAACCGAAAAATTTAACAATTTGCATGAAGGTTTATTAGACACTGATGGACAGTCACATGACATGGTGGTGTTTAGAAGAGAAGTGGACACGACCTTGGTCTTAGAAGCAAGGTGACTTTCACTTAATCAGCACCACCGTAAAGGTTGGCAGTAAGCCAGAACAAGCTCCGAAAGTAAAAACTGGATGACTGCCACTAAGCCAGCCAGTCACACATCGCCACAGCAACGGCGACACTGGTAACCATGATGCGTATTGCTCAAGGCTAAACTAAGTTTGCTTGGGTATTGATTGTACCTGTTTAAAGGCTTCGTATCAGCATCCTATGAATGGTTATGGTCCAGTTTAGGGTATAAGGACGTAAGAGGAGCTGCAAGGTGCCACCAGGCGTACACGTTATATTCACTTACCATCCTCATCCATAAATTATTTATTTAATGTTCTTTTAAAGCTCCCTATTGACTCATCACTGAACAACCTGTATACCGAATCTGTTCCAATGTTCTACCACTCTGAGAACGAACTTCTTCCTCTTTTTAAAAATCTTGCTTTATCAAGCTTGAACCCCGTTATTTCTACTACTACTGTTCTGATTATTAATCCCTTTAGAATCTTGTCTGTTACATCAACCTTATTTCCTTACGTCACTTACATATCTTTGATTTGAGAGATGTGGTGGTATTAAATGTCCAGTAGCTTATAATTAATGTCATTGACGGGGGACTGATGGGACGCACATTGCATGTGGGAAGAAAATTCTTCTTAATCAAAAATAAGATTTGCTTTAATAACCTAAAAGTCCATATGCTTTACATCTGGTTAATACGAGTGAAGAGAACGGGACATTTGTGTCGAGTGGCAGGAAGACCAAGGAAAGGAAAAAAAAAAGGAAAAAGGAAAACTAAAGCACCGAATGAAAGAGAAAGTAAATAAATAAGTTGAAAAAGGAAAACGAAAAGTTAAAAGAAATCAACGGAAATAATAAAGCAAATGTAAAAAGGAAGAGTGAAGCAAGACAAAAAAAAAAAAAAAAGTGAAAGAATGAAAGAAAATAAGAAAATAGAAATGCATGCGGAAGTTCTGAAGAAAGGAAAGAAAGAAAAGAAGGAAAAACAACTGAAAAAGATTGTATGAAAATAAGAAAGAGGAAAGGGAAACACATAGCAAAAAGAGAAAGAGAAGGACGAGTTGTTGTTTTGCTCGGGTCAGTGTAATCAGCAAGTCAATGCAAGAGACTTAAAACACACACACACACACACACAGACACACACACACACACAGACACACACACACACACACACACACACACACACACACACACACACACACACACACACACACACACACACACACACACACACACACACACACACACACACACACACACACACACACACACACACACACACACACACACACACACACACACACACACAAGCCACTGTTTGTGGGATAGCACAAGAAGAAAGCACAGCATAAAAGAAAAAAAATTCTGAGAAAACAAGGACAGAAAGTCTTAAGTTTTGTTTTCCAAAAAGGAAGAATTGCCAAGCAAATATGACTTTTGTGGCTGGCAGGTGTGTGTGTGTGTGTGTGTGTGTGTGTGTGTGTGTGTGTGTGTGTGTGTGTGTGTGTGTGTGTGTGTGTTGTGTGTGTGTGTGTGTGTGTTTTGAGACTCTCACTCATACTATATACATTTATTCACTTACTTTACTTACTGCAAACACTTATTTCGTATTATCTACCTACAATATTTTAGTACCAAAACTAGATACCCGGGAAGATTAATCATTGAGACAGCAGTGGTGGGAGGCAACTAGGGGAGGGCTGGGCGGCTCGGAGACGTGACCGCGGCAGGGAAAGTACGGAAGCGGCGGGGCACTTCTGGGATCGAGGAATGGATCTATGAATGTATTATTAAGCCGCAGGGGCGGAGAGCATCGCCACCAAAGACTGTAGTACTTGCTGGGTGTTTTATGCATGCTCAATGAGAGAGAGAGAGAGAGAGAGAGAGAGAGAGAGAGGAGAGAGAGAGAGAGAGAGAGAGAGAGAGAGAGAGAGAGAGAGAGAGAGAGAGAGAGAGAGAGAGAGAGAATCAGTTTGTATATCCCCCTCGATACGCTACGATCAAGTTTCCTGCAGGCTGTGATGCGATTCTGTTGTCAGGGTGAGGCATATGCAATAAAATACTTTGGCTGTGAACCCGTGAGATTTATTGATGCCGCCGGTAAGAGGAAACTGTTCCCTGTAGCGTAATAGAGTCAGGTCTTCGCGCTCGTGTTGCTTTTGTATGCATTGGTTTCGTGGACTATCCGAGGCTGGGTTTGCTGCGCGGGTATGTCCCAGTCTCGCTGTTGTAATTTTCTCCATGAGAGATTAAGCAACTAGGAGAGTGTTCTTGAAGGCGGCATTAGAGGTGCATTGGGAAAGTTTTCTTACGTCAAAGTGAGTCCGGTAGTTCAGTAAAGTTAATTTCGAAAGACACGGAACTTTTTTTTTTATTATTTTCCTGCCTTTCAATGTTTTTAAAAGTAATAATGGGAAATATCAGAGCTTTAGTTTATTTGTTTATGATCTTTTATCGTTACAACAAAAGGATTGGGGTATTTTAATTGGAGATTTGGAGGTGCTTGCATACTGCTACTATTGTAAAGGCATTAGACTCATTAGAAGAAAGAGAGGGTGAGACTGATTCTCTCTCTCTCTCTCTCTCTCTCTCTCTCTCTCTCTCTCTCTCTCTCTCTCTCTCTCTCTCTCTCTCTCTCTCTCTCTCTCTCTCTCTCTCTCTCTCTCTCTCTCAGTCTTATTGTTGTACCATTATAATGTGTTGTTCGGTGTGGAGGGAGCGGCGCATCAAGGCACGATTATAATGTATGAGGGTCCTCCCGGGAGGGTGGCGAGGAAAACACTGCTGCGAGAACTTACACGAATAGCTTCCCATTCTCTCTCTCTCTCTCTCTCTCTCTCTCTCTCTCTCTCTCTCTCTCTCTCTCTCTCTCTCTCTCTCTCTCTCTCTCTCTCCAGGTGAAAATAACCCACTTTAATTGTTTCCTGATATGAAGGCGCTTCACAACTATTTAGTCACGGTGATCTACTATAACCATCACTTCATCTGCATGTGTTTAATGTGTACATGTTAGTAATTTCTGTGTAGCTTTATTCTGTCGTAATAATGAGACAAGGAAGTGAAAATCATGCCAAACGTGTTATCCCGGGAGACATAGCGCTGGTCTGGGAGACTCTTACAACAGGGAGATCAGGTCACGATAATGATCTCAGGAAGGTCACACGCCACAGCATGCCTCTAGTCATGCGTGGGATACATGCTGGTTATTAGAAGAGACTTGGCAGCCTTGGCATCATCACCTGTTAGTAGTGAGGTGGAAGATTTTTTTTTCTTTCTATTTTCTTTATTATTGTTTCCGCTCTTCCTTATTCTCAGCCTCAGTCCCCGCTTATGTAATACAGACGCGTTACGCCTCCAGCTCAGCGACGTTCTCAGACGACGGATTAATAATATCAGATAAGGAAGTCGAGAGAATTCGAGGTGACCGGTCGTCCATCACTAA
The DNA here is from genome assembly GCF_035594125.1 of Scylla paramamosain. NCBI lineage: Eukaryota > Metazoa > Arthropoda > Malacostraca > Decapoda > Portunidae > Scylla > Scylla paramamosain. The sequence goes on from NC_087160.1 coordinate 10,540,136, forward strand.
TGCCTTAGATTGGACGACACTTTTGACCGTTCTTTTTAGAACTGGCACCTCAGTGGTCCTTCTTTCTTTCTTTCTTTCTTTCTTTCTTTCTTTCTTTTTTTTCGCTATTTTTGTTGCCTTTGGCCAGTGCCCCTCTTACATAAAAAAGGTACATATAATATAAGTGCAGGAACAGAACACATCTACTCACGCGTTTTATAATAGACACAAATAGCAAAAACAATGTAGAAAAGAAGAAAAGACTTGTATCAAGGGAGTAACTGATATGTGCAGGCGAGAGCACTCTGGGATTTGGTTTACTTGTGTTTTGCCATGAAATGCGCGTATAAAGCCAGGTGCCTTGATGCACGCCCGAAAACTTTTCAGATGAGAAGCAAAATATTTGGTGATGAAGGCAAGGTTAGAAACCAAATAAAAATAATAAAAATTACATGTTCTCAGTGGTAAGGGAGGTAAACAGGATCCAGGACTTGACCTCTTGACTAAAGAGAACATAAACAGACTGTTTACAGGCTCTCTTTTTATGCTACTTACTCGTATAAAGAGACTGCTACGTTATAGTCAGGTGTTTCTTCTTTTGTCACTGGCTAAAGAAGGAATATAATGAGAGACTACAAAGAGTCCGAGCTATCTTTTTTACACACTATATTTAAGAGTGTCACTATCAAGTTACAGTGAAAATTAATTAGGGGGATGCGACTATTTCCGCATTAAAAGAAGATAAAATATGAATATTTCGCACGTGAAGCGTTACAGATGGCCGTGATGTTCACGTAGAGACATAGTTAAGGCAATCAGCGAGGAAAGGCCGGGTTGGAAGGCATTTTCCACTCTGCATCATTCAAGACCACCCAGCACAGCATTCGGTGAGAGGCTGAGCCCAATAACGGCCTCCTCAGAACCCTACTAACTAGCTCTGCCGCAGCCTGTAAATTGGTTCGCACCGACACAGTGCAGTCGGCGCCGAGGAACACATTTAGGTGAGAAAAGAAAGTCGGATACATATTTGAGTTTCTTTGTTCAAGTTAATAGCTCTTTAAAAGGGAAATAGTGTCCCCGGTAATGTGGTGAGCAGCAATATTGTGTGGTAGTGTGGGAATACTCTGTGGCGGCTTTCCTCGGCTCCCGGCCCCGCCTCCCGCCACCATCTGCTCCGGTGAGCCAGGATAACGAGGCGACTAGTTCACCCAACGCAGCACACTTTTTTTTTTATTCCTACTCACTCGCGCTCTTGGTAGCGAGAATGCCGTTCCTCGCCGGCTCACCAGACAACGTGATTTGGTAGGACGGACGCAAAGGAACAGTAAAGTCTTCGGTAGTTAGTCAGTAGTTTTAATTTACAACACGAAGGAAGGTGCCCTTCTTGAATGATCGTGTGTATATATATATATATATATATATATATATATATATATATATATATATATATATATATATATATATATATATATATATATATATATATATATATATATATATATATATATATATATATATATATATATATATATATATATATATATATATATATATATATATATATATATATATATATATATATATATATATATATATATATATATATATATATATATATATATATATATATATATATATATAAGGTAGGAGGTGCTGATCCGCATCAGCAAATACTGTATGTGGTGGTGAGGTGTTACTATTGGCGGCCAGCCATTCCCTCATCCTGCTGAAACCAACGACGGGTGCCTCCATTCCCAAGAAGTGATGCTGCATGGTAGTTGTGTGGGCGCTGGTTGTGTGTGTGTGTGTGTGTGTGTGTGTGTGTGTGTGTGTGTGTGTGTGTGTGTGTGTGTGTGTGTGTGTGCGCGCCTGCGTGCGTGCATGAGAGAGAGAGAGAGAGAGAGAGAGAGAGAGAGAGAGAGAGAGAGAGAGAGAGAGAGAGAGAGAGAGAGAGAGAGAGAGAGAGAGAGAGAGAGAGATTCTTTTTCCTCAGCTAATGAACTTGCGAAATTTAATCTCTAGTTTCAATGACAGGATGTAATGCATCGCTCGACGTTAAGATCCCCGTGTGACCTAAAGGCACGTATTTATTCACCATGCTTGACAGAACTGGTTTACAGGTGCGTTTGCAGGTTGGTTAGTGCACACCTTTACCTGCACGCAGCGAGGTGTTAGTACGGGAGACACATGATGGACCGTCTCGACTCGGCGCCGCGGGGGGAGAGGCGGCAGTGACATATGCTGGTGTCGTGAGCCGCCCCAAAATTATGCTAACAACCAACAAATGGGGAGTGTCGCCTTTTACCTCCGAGTAAACATGTGTGGCGGACCAAGATAAGACGAGAGTGTTGTCTGGAGTATTATCATAGTTTAGAGCAGACGAGTT
>NC_087160.1:10550000-10557500 GCF_035594125.1 Scylla paramamosain
CGCTCTTCTCCTAATGCACTCTTTCATTCTCTTCCCTCGCAATCAACTCCAATAACTTTCTCCATCCACTCTCCCGCGCTGAGCCGCCGTCTTTTAAAACAATACTTTAATGGATTCCGGCCGCACTTTTCATATTCGCCGAAGAACAATTAAATATTTTTAAAGCTTAACATGATTGATTTTACAGCGTGCGATAAAATTTATTTCCATCAAAGTGATTTGAATTAATTTAGCAGACTTGGTTTCCCGCAGCTCTGAGGACCTTTTTCGTTGGGAATCTTTACGGCGGCGTGATATTAAGTCACTGTGTTGACTGAACAAATATTGCGGGACCCACCCTGACCAATATGCAGGGCGTCAGCCGCTTGGAGAGCATCAGCGGCTCGCACAAAGCTGCCTGTTATGTCGGTTCACTATTCATAAACTAATTATTCATAGAGGTGCACTGAAAAATTGTGTGTGTGTGTGTGTGTGTGTGTGTGTGTGTGTGTGTGTGTGTGTGTGTGTGTGTGTGTGTGTGTGTGTGTGTGTGTGTGTGTGTGTGAGTGAGTGTGTGTGTATGTGTGTGTGTGAGTGAGTTGCGCGCGTGTGTGTATGTGTAAAAACGATGAGCAGAAATTCCTTTGCGAAGAGAAATGTTTGGGGGATAGTTTTTGAGCTCTCTCTCTCTCTCTCTCTCTCTCTCTCTCTCTCTCTCTCTCTCTCTCTCTCTCTCTCTCTCTCTCTCTCTCTCTCTCTCTCTCTCTCTCTCTCTCTCTCTCTCTCTCTCACACACACACACACACACACACACACACACACACACACACACACACACACACGCACACACACACACACACACACACAGAGGGTCATGTACGCCATCGCCTAAATTTGTGATGTGAGGTTGACGCGCCAGCCTGACTGTCTATATATAATCCGAGCCTCAGTCCCGGCACAGGCCATCCAGACCATGGTTTAAAGACAGGACACACACACACACACACACACACACACACACACACACACACACACACACACACACACACACACACACACACACACACACACACACACACACACACACACACACACACACACACACACAAGATTTTTAAATACAAGTTGCCACAAGTTGGGAGTTGCCGGTAAGTGGCTGTCTGAGTTTGAATGGAAGCACGCGCAATGCTAAACAAAACTGGCTCTCCACGGAAAGGGAAACTTGGAAGTGAATAATCCATTAGTAGACAAGAAATAGTTTTGAATAATTCCTCGCGACATGAACTGTGTATTGGCAAACTTTAACATCCACTGCAATATAGAACCAGGATGCCGTGTTGGGATACTTAGGCCGTGAATTATTGAGTGCTTTGTCTTACCCCCGCATGTGGATCCCGGCAACACCAAGCCACCGTGGAGGTCGTGATGAAATGATTGTTAAGGTGGAATAGGTGCATGGGTGAGGTGTACCATGGCCCCGCTGCTGGTGTCACGCTGCTCCAGGAATGGCTGTAAATTAGAATGAGGGAGATGTTGATTGGAGGAAGATCTGTACTGAGGCAGAGATCTGGGAGACTTTCAGCGTCAGTCATACTTGCAGTTTGCCATGTATCTCGTGAAACTATGCACAGGAACAGCTAGCGTCAGCATTTTCTTTCTTTTTTTTTTTTTTTTTTTTTTTTTTAGGAGGCCACGCATGGTGGAGCGGAGTCCTTGCTCCTGGACTTCACATCTTTTGCGCTCCTGCAGAGTACTTTAGGAACACTCATTTTCCATTGATTATGTTTCCATTTTTAGAAGAGCATTTAGAGAAACACGAGGTGGGTGCCTTTTCCTGCAGAGGTTGCCTCATGAATACAATACGCATGGTAATCATGTGCGCGAATAAAGATGAAGCAACAGATACAATTTTCAAGGGAAGGGTACCTGTGTAAAACGAGGCTGGGCTTATATTTGTACCTGCTGTCGCAATAATCATGCCACAGGTGACAGGCACGTTGATACCTGTGAGCTGAAGGTCACGGTGAGCCTCTCCTCGCCTCTCTTTCCGTTCCACTCTGGGACGAGGCGGCGCTGCATCCCGGAGTGACAGGAATCATCGCCATCAAAAACACGACACAAGGAACCTCTCTTGTCAGAAGGCAATGAAGGTTTCATTCTGCCCAGTGCTTCCCCGCAGCCACTACGGCTCCTCTGCGATGGTTTCTTGTCCCGTGAGTTATTTCAGCGGCACTCAACACACAGCGACAACGGAAACCAGCACGTCTTTAACTAGTATTGGATACGATAAACAATATACCCCATCTTGTCTTCATGTTACTCGGATATTTTGTTTCATGTTCCCGAAACTACTTTTATGTTACACTAGTGCTATCTTTTATTTTACTCCAGTCCCTCTTTCTCTTTTCCTTTATTTTGTAATTATTTTCACAGTTTCCTACTTCCTCTCTGTACTGAACACTTATAAAACTGTGGCTTAACATAAGCTTGGGAAAAAAAATCATGCTTTCTTTAGGTTATTTTATAATCAGATTCTTTACTTTAATTTTTGTTTAATATTTTACCGATCACGATGCTGCCCCTGAAAATAAACACGCTTAAAAACATGCATGTGTTTCATTGATATATATTTATAAAAACTGCAAGGGATAGCCTTTTTTTTTTTTTTGGAAAATGTAACAGCCGTAGCTAACTGCTTGGGAATATTAATTTAATTCTCTTTTTCGACCATATGTAAGACACTGCCGCCATGAAAACGTTGAGAGATTTTATGATATATTTGCCGAAATAATGGTCCTTCAAGGGTGCATTTCTTTTATGGAATGACCTGCAGCTCCTCATGAAGATTAGATTCAGATCATGTAAATATGAAAATTGTGTGTGATATACGTAGTATGTGTGGCAACAACGTCATTACAGAGGCAGAGGATAGAAACAGTCTCATACAAAAGTGTAGTGTGATGTGCCTCATCCCTCTTACTGAAATTATTTATGTTGTTACATATTTAGTTCAGTGGAATGATAAATTTATGAGGTTGTTAATAAAAAGGATTTAAATAGTAAGTTAATCAGATTGAAGTTTTTATAAGTAAATGATTAAAATAATTTAGATCATAACGCCCATGTCTACATTTTGTGATAACATAATGAACGAACACAACGCTGTGAGACCTGCACAACAGAACATTCCTTCTTCTCCTAGGAAAGGCGTTTGTTTCTGCTCTTTACCATAAGATGGAATGTCTTCCAGCCACATTATATTTTCTCACTTTGCTTGCATCACACTGCCAAAGTAATGACATACCTAAGACTTTTGCAATGTTTGCAAAAACTGGCTCTTTTTTTTTAGGACTTGAGACATCTCATTAATTTGCTTTTGATCGTCTCTTGGTCAGTTAGGAGGAACTGTCTTCGTACAGCTCTAGCCCGTGAAGCAGGACGGAAAAGATAATCCTACGTTCTCCTTACAAGTAACAGCATCGGCCTCTTTATCCGCGCCTCCTAGTACCACTCTCAACCTTATCACCATCGTCCCTGCTACTGTCCTCTTTTATTTACTCCGTGGCCCTTGCCTCTCATTCTCGTCTTTGGCCTTGCTTCTCATTTTCTTCTTTGGCCTTGCTAGCGGCTACCCATCCTCGTGTCCGTGCCTGTTGCTCCTCCACGTCTCCGTAGTTCCCCCTGCTATTCATGGCTTTCGTGCCGTTCTCCATTATCCCTCTTCCCTACGGCTCCCTTCTCTTTAATCCTCGTACTACAAGTTTTCATTTCCGTACTTGCTCATCACTATCTTTGTCTCACTCTTTCTGTACCTTCCTGCTGCAAAATAAGAGACAATGGAGTGACCCCTAAAAATATGGATCAACAGAAAACGAACGCTCAGCTAGCCAGTTTTCCCTCCTCTTTCCCGGCCTTGCCACGCTGCGTCCCTGCAGTCGGTGCCGCCCGCTTCTCGTAGAGCGTTCCTGGGGTTGCAGTGCGCCGCCACCACCGCTCTCTTAGCTAACACCCGAAAGTTGTGTAAGCTGCTGGCTCAGACGTCTTCCAGCGTGACTGTTTGCAGACTAACTCTTCCAATTTCGCAGAGTTGGTTCCTCATGGTGATAATTACTGATGATTTGAACCATTCCTCACTTGGCAGGTGGAAGGGGAAGAAAGAAAGAGGCAGGGGAAGAGGAACTGCAGGAAGAGTAAGAGGAAGAGGAGGAAAATGATGATCAATTTAAGTTGAGGATCAAGGGGGAAGAGAGGCAAAGACGTACTCTACAGTAGATAAAGGGAATAAAGACTAATATACGGATGAAACCATGGCGAGGTAAAGAAGAGAAGGAAGAAATGCAAGGAAAGGCAATGGAGATCAGGAACACAAGAGGAATAAAAGACGCAAACACATGATAAGTTTGAAAAAGAAAAAAAAATGATAAGTTTATAGGGAAAGAGGCAAATTAGGAGTCAGAAAAGGAGGAGGAGGATATGAACGATGTGAGGAGGGATATGAGAGGCCCCCCGCCAGAAGATGAAAAAAAAAAAAAAAAAAAAACATGATGACGGTAAAGGATAAGTAATATTTACAGAAAAGTAGATCAAATGTATGGGTCGCGGGTCGGAGGAAGGGAAGGAGAGAGGGAGAGGAAGGAGGAGTGAGGGTTAATTAAGAGAATGGTTGGGAGGTAAACGTAGGGGAGCTGAAAGCAACGAAAGAGAAACAAGTGAGGAAAATTAAAGGCAAAGGATGAGGGAGAGGGAAAAAAAAAAGTACACACGAAGGGAGAGAGAGAGAGAGAGAGAGAGAGAGAGAGAGAGAGAGAGAGAGAGAGAGAGAGAGAGAGAGAGAGAGAGAGAGAGAGAAACAAATAGAGAGCGGGATGGAGAGAGTAGATGAAAAATGGCAGAAGGTAAGAAGGTAGGAAAAAAGTGCAACAAGAGGATGAAAGTAAAGAAAATGCGAGGGAAGTTGAGAGGTATCGTGGGAGGTGCGTACATAGAAGTGAAGTAGTAGTGGTATTAGTAGCTGATGAAAGGTTACAACAGCGCTTTTATTATTATTACTGGTTGTATTGTCCCTATTCCTCATATTATTCTTATTTCTACCATCACTATACTACTACTACTACTACTACTACTACTACTACTACTACTACTACTACTACTACTACTACTACTACTACTACTACAAAAACAACAACAACAACAACAACAACAACAACAACAAAAACAACAACACCACCACCACCAACAACAACAACATCAACAACAACAACAACTACTATTACTACTACTACTACTACTACTACTACTACTACTACTACTACTACTACTACTACTACTACTACTACTACTACAGTTCTCGGAACTATCAAGGTAAACGACAACAACAACAGTAACAAGAACAACGACGGCGAAAGGAGTACTAAAGGAAAAACGCTATCACTGCAGGCAACACGAGGCTAAAAAAGAAAAAAAAAAGTGTTCATAGTTATATCAATATCACACACACACACACACACACACACACACACACACACACACACACACACACACACACACACACACACACACACACAGTTACATCTCATCCTGCGATCTTTGATATAAGCAGTGGGGTTGGAGTGTGGAGGTGCTGGATATGGCCGCGGGGCCGCACGAGGGTGAGGGCGGCGTAGTAGGCGAGAAGCACCACCAGCTGTTGGAAAATATAGTTTGCTTACACTTGGTGCTCCCTCTGCGTGTATGTGTGTGTGTGTGTAGGTCTGGTCGGCATTTCCTGAATATCACGGTGGCGTTCTTCCATTCCTCTGTGGCAACACCATATCAATTCACTTTCATATTCATCAAATGTACATCAGCGCTTTGTGTTGAATATTTTACTTCTTTGTTTTGCCATCAGAGTTTTATACGAATATTTTCTCTTAAAGGTGAAACTTCTTGACCTATTTGCTTCATGTAGAAATGTATGTTCAGGAAGTTTTAGGTTTCATATTTACATATACTCAACATATCACAAAGTTGATTGACTCCAACATGGAAACATACTCCAATCGATGGTGTTTTTTCATCTTGGTGCAAGAAGGCTTTGCTTCAAGGCCGCTGCTCCCGACCTCTCAAAAACAGACGATTAATGGAAGGTTTTATAATCTTCCACTTCGTCAAACTCATGAATTTATCTTCATTGTCAGATTTATGGGAGGTGTGTTCTTCAGTGTGTGGAAATTTGTGTCATTAATGATATTCAGCCAAAAATATCACTGTTTTCATATTGCCAAAAATATCATGACATTTTTCTTCATGATTTTTATTTTATCTTTTCTGCAAAAAACATGACACCATTGCTTTTTTTTGTATCTTGAAACATAAAACTCTCCCTTCATTTTTTTTTTTTTCAAATTCACTGCTGGATGGTTCTGGGCCTCGACCTCCCATTGCACTCACCCCGTGACTTAATTATAACTTGTGAAAATTCTTCCTAATGAGATTTTCTTTACCCTCTCTGTCCTGGCCTTGACCGTTAGAAAGCTTACTTTTCTGATAGAGTCTCTTCTGTCCCCCGTGCTCACCCTCTGCCCGTTAACTTCCACCTTCTCCTCTTGCTGAAAATATACATACATTCAGCCTGTCGCAAAGATGAGAAAGCTGTATAACAGCGATTGATTAAATTTTTAACGCTTTTGAAAGTGTCCCGAGAAGGAAAAATTATTATGGACTTCTCTGATTGGCAGCATACATAAATTCCGTAGAAGGCAGCTCATTATCGACTTACCATGAAAACTCATGAAGTTTTGTGAAATCTTTGCTGCTGCCTTACTCAGTTCGGAAACGTGATGTTGTCGGATCGAACATTAGGTTTCCAAGTGTCGGACTCTGTTCTCCCTTTCGTACCTTGATCTCAGTTTTTGGCCTTCGCCACTTTGTTAATGCCGTGCCAAGTGCTTGTTAGCCGTGTAAAGCTATCACTGAATAGACTCCTACATACTTTATTTTGATCTCATAATTCTTGTTTTGTTGTGAATTTTCTTAATTACATCTTAACATCTTAACAACATCCGATCTTATCCTATCTAGTCTTATGCTTTTATTCAAAGGCCTTGTATGGAACAAGCATTCTGCGGTAAGGAAGGATCTGCCCATAAGGCACATGAAGACTATCTTATCGTATAGTTCCTTCTGTTATAGTAACCTCTTTAACGCTACTTTCATAGGAATTTCGTAAGTCTATCAGCTCACTCTCACAGTCATTTCGATCGCCTTCCTAAAGCAATACTAACCAACATCTTCATTCCTTTATCACTTTCAGTGCCACGTATCGAAACAGGCGGCCTCAACTGTGCTTTCTACATTCTTACAAAGTACAGTGCTTCTAAAGGGACATCAGAACACCTTATGAACAGCACCGGTTTTCTTTTTATGTGGCTGCCTTTTTTTTTTTTCTTCCATACATATTTTACACTCCCCACTTCTATATATTTGTCGGAAGAAACCCTAACTTATACCACAGACACCCGTAGTATTCCTCCATGTAGCTCC
>NC_087160.1:10562500-10567500 GCF_035594125.1 Scylla paramamosain
GGGAATCTGATAATGTTGAGGAATGAGTGGCTTCTTTTACTTAGAGGAGGACGAGAAATGGTGTGTGGGGTATGTTGGGGAAGTTAAGCTTTCTTTCATTTTAGGGGAACTAGGATCGAAGAGGAGTTAGTGCTGAGGAACTGTTAATGTTAGTGAATACGTGACTCCTTTTAATTGGAGGAGGAAAAGAAAGGGGTGTGTTGGGGAGTTACGCTTCGTGGAATCGGGATGATGGATGACGAGGAGGAGGAAGATGATGTGTCCAAAAGCTTATTCTCTGGAAAGTTTGCTGTTACTCCTGTTAGTTAAGCAATGTTGTGGCGATTCGTGGTGAAAAGATGTTTAGCAAAGTTTTCTTCGACCTAAAACTTAACACTTAGTAGAGATAAAATTACACACACACACACACACACACACACACACACACACACACACACACACACACACACACACACACACACGTCCGGGAAGAGTGTACACAAGCTGGGTATGAGCCGGACGACTGGTATAATCATTCTTAATTCCGCATGATTGTGTTGTGCTCCGAGGTGGTGGTGGTGGCGTCGCTTCATGTTTACAGCACGAATTATGCCTTGAATTTACATGAATGTGTGTGTGTGTGTGTGTGTGTGTGTGTGTGTGTGTGTGTGTGTGTGTGTGTGTGTGTGTGTGTGTGTGTGTGTTCATGATGTTGCTGGCCAAGAAGGAAATTTACACTGTTAAGATGATGATGATAGTGCGTGTGTGTGTGTGTGTGTGTGTGTGTGTGTGTGTGTGTGTGTGTGTGTGTGTGTGTGTGTGTGTGTGTGAGGGAAGGTATGAGTGCATGCTTGTTTTCGAGTGTTTACTTAAGCCGGGGGGGGAGGGTCAGCCGGGAGGAGACCAGTTGACCTTGAAGGGGCAGATAGAGTGAAAGGTTAGTGAAAGAAAACCGCAACGCTGACACGCTGCCAATTGAACAGCGTCACAACACCTCCGCAGCACCACAACCGCATTGCTTCACCACCGCAGATCACCACTGCCTAAACCACAGCACCAATCCAGCACAGCTACACCACCACATCACCACAGCGCCGCCATACCACTCCTTTATCAGCTCCACTTCACAACCACAACACCGCCACTGTGACCGACACCTGGGGCGGTTGTGGGAGGCAGGCCCCGCCCCCTCCATCACTGAGCTCCCGACACGGCCATCAGTCGTGGTTCCTCACATGACTGAGGACGTCCGGTATGAGCCAGGGTGCCTCTGATGGCCCTAATCGTCGTCCTTTCACAGTAGCCAACCGTTAAGGGACACGAGTATTTCATGACTGTTATCACTGACAGGAAGGGATACTGTATGCGTATAAGTACTTTGATTTCCGCCCCCGACAAGGCAGAGGGTGCTGGCAGGCGCCTCACACTGCTGCACTGTGCTGGCGGACTAATGTACGTGGAGTAATCTTGTATAGATTAATACGAACTTATTCTGTTAACAGGTTGGCGGTGCTGATGTGTGTGTGTGTGTGTGTGTGTAGGTAGGTAGCGTGTGAGGTTCGTGGGTGTAGGGTACTGCATGTATTGGGTATGTGCGTTTTGGGAGGGGGAAAAATATGCCTGGGTGTGGGGGAGAGGGTAGATGTTTGAAGTGTTGGGTCGTATGGCGCAGGGCACTGGGCATCCAAGCGGTTGGGCAGCATCGCACCAAACCTCCCCTTCTGACATCCCTCTGGGCACACCGCCTCCCCGTCTCTCGCTGGGAAGTACTAGTCTCGCTCACCACGGCACTGCACAAGGCACTGTTGGGCTTGAAGGGAGCCGCCTCACGCACGGCTCTGTGGATTATTAATGTAGCCTTCATCGTGTAATTCGGCATAAGTGTGCGGATGTGGGGGAAAGGCGTGTTGTGGGCGCAAACTAAAACTGCCTCCCACCCGGCCATCTGAGTGACAGGAAGGCGCGGGTGTTGCCTGGGCGCGGCGAGGGTGGCGGCAGGGCAAGGAAACCGGTCCGTTACTCGTCCGTGCTCTAGTTGCTTTTGTGAAGTGTTGCATAAAGCAGTGGACTTGTATGGTCTGAAAACGATTCGTGTGTTAAAGTGGTTGAAAATTGCCTTTGTTCTCTGTGAAGTTTTATTGGAGTGTGCTATTCACACGTTGTCACTGAGCTGCTGAAGTAGTGAGGCCACTGATGAAAATGGAAGAGGACAGCTCTGAAAATCCTCTCTCCTCGCTACAGTACCACACGCTGATGGTCCTTGGCACCGAGGACTACGCTGCTGCTAGGACCTTCCAGGAGCCTCAGCTGCTCCCAGAAGGTGTCGGGAGGGATGGTCAGGAGACTCAAGGCGTGTCTGATAAGGAAGATCAGCAGCGAAGCAAAAATATAATATGCAATACTTTAAACCGTGAGGAACCAACTCCAAGTGTCTCTAGTAACAACGTCTTTGATGCACTGCGGCAGAACGAACGCCATTTTGGCCTAAAGTGTAATGAGGGCTGCGCTGTATCTCCACAAAATGGTAATCCTACTTCGAGCTTCATGGTGACGTGCAACCAAGGCTTCGACATCGGCAGAAATTCATCAGGGGGACCTCCAAGCTCCCCTCCTGTCAGCCTGGAGTACTGTTCCTCCCCGGTGCCGCGCCTCATCGACCCATCATACGACCATGTCCGCCCTGCGGCAGCGTCGTGCTTGTACCCACCGAGAGCAGCGACCAGAGGCATCCCCACCCAGGCCGCTCACCTGACATACAGCTCAGCCGGTGTTATTCTTTCTCCTCTGACTCCGCAATCCTCGCTGAGCTCAGGGTCACATTTGGAATTCTCGTCTCCCGCCTCTTGGTCTTCGGCGGGATCCTCCAGGACTCCGTGTGTGTCATCTATCTCATCAACTGAATCTGTGTGGCCTTGTAGGCGGGACTTGGTGTCCCATTCCCTATACAGCCACGACAAAGTTCCTTTACCCATTCCTGTGTCCGGGGCGCTGGGCCTCCACCCAGCAAGGCTCCGCAAAGCTCGCCTCGAGGAGAGCACGTCAAGCTGTAGTGAGAAGACGCTCGTTGGATCTGAACCCGATTCCGCGAGAATACTCGGATCAGGCAGGAATTCTGAATCTCTTTCACCGGATACCGCAGACTCGAATCCAGTTTATGAAAATCCCTCCGAACTCGATAGCGAATACTACTATAAGTCTCCCAAAGGTAAGACAACAGCGGTGTGTGGGCTGGCTGGCCTGCAGCGCTCTGTGTAACTAGCAGAAGTGCTTCGGTAAAAAGGGGAATAATCATGCTTAGCTGCATAAAACGACTATTTTAAGAAAATTTGAGAGATGCCAGAACATGAATCGCCATTACTTTTCTATAATCGCAGGATGTTTATAGTGTGTGTATGTTTATGTACACACACACACACACACACACACACACACACACACACACACACACACACACACACACACACACACACACACACACACACACACACACACACACACGTGCGCGTGTTGAACATGCCTGTTAAATCATAACCTCCCTTAACTTCACTCCTGCCCTGCTCTTCTCACCCTCCCTGCGCCGCGCGTCATTGGTCGTGCTGACAAAGGCCGCCCAACTAATGAGTCGTCGTCTGCATGTCATTAAGGGAGTCAGCAGCAGGTGAATCAGATCGGCAGGTGATTCATTGTATATAAAAGTGAGGCTGTGAACCTGCCAAAGCCTGCGGTAATGAGTCGCATACAGGAGGAGAAAGAGGGAGTAGGAAGAGGAGGAGGAGCAGTATCAGTAGTCTCTATAGTGTTCCCTCCCTCCCCTCCTCCCACCCAGTATTTGACCGCTGCTTCGCACTGGCCGCTAAACAACTGCTTCTATTATTACTGTTATTACCCTGTTGCAAACGTAAACCTAATGTGATTTTATGTCGCTAATTTTCAAGAGATACCATTACTGTATATCACCGCCGCTTGCGGAATGTGTGTGTGTGTGTGTGTGTGTGTGTGTGTGTGTGTGTGTGTGTGTGTGTGTGTGTGTATACGCGTGTGCGCTCCAGCCGGTCTGAATATTCTGCCGGGTTTGATAATGACGCAACAAATATTTGCTGTTGTATATAATGCTTAATGCCATTTCCGATCACTCGTGACAATTAATATTCCATAAATCGGCGGAGATAAGTGTGGGTATGTATAGTTATGAGGCACAGATTACCACAAAGCCTGGCTGAATGGCTGGCGGTTGGCTGCTGCTGCCCTCGTGACGTGGCAGACTCACCTTTTATCAACACGTATTTTCTTTTTCTTTTCCAGGTAAGGCGTTCGTCAGGTGTTCGCCAGGTATGTGGGAGAAAGTAAGGTAAGAAGTGTCTTCATCCTCGCAAGAGTATTGTTTTAGCGTCTTTTCTCCTCGTATTTCTTTTCTAGTGTTTCTTTTTATCTATTTTCGTGGTTTTTGTCGTTATTTTCTGTCTTAATGCTCCTTCTCGTCATTCTTGTCTTTGTTCTCGATCTTGCCCTTGTCCCTCGTAATTTCATCCTTTTTGTTTCTATCATCGTATTCTTTGTGATATTCGGAGTCTTCCCGCCCCTTCTCATTCTTTTCGTCTTTCTTTTCGATTTCCTTCATCCTTGTTTCTTCGGATTTTAAATTATTTTATCCTTTACAATCATTGTTTTCTGCGTGGTCATTCCCGTTTTTTCGCTTCCTCTATGTCCCCTTCCCGTTTCTTCTTCGTAATTTCATACCTTTCGTCCATCTTTGTCATCATTTTCTTTGTTTTCTCCACATCCTCTTCGTCCTCCTCTCACACTGTTCTTCCTTCCACTCTTCGTGTTGTAAAGGTCACAGGTCCCAGTGATACTTTGCCTATTTCCTATGTGCGTAATTTTTACCTGTAATTAAATCGGTTAAAGGGTTTCATCATGTATCTAAAACGTGCGAATTCACTTACCTGCCAATTCTTTTTGCAACGGGCGTGTACCTGCCTAAGCCGTGGATCATGAGGCGAATACTGCAGGCTTAACTTTGT
>NC_087160.1:10572500-10587500 GCF_035594125.1 Scylla paramamosain
TCACACTGCATAACAATTCACCCTCACACAACACTGTACCGTCACACAACACTTTACCTTTCATATTCACACAAAATTTCATTCTCACGCTGCATGACACAGCAGCCTCACACTGCATAGCACTTCACCCTCATCGCACCGTCATACAGCACTTCATTCTCCACACAAAATTTCAGCCTCACATCGCATAGCATTGCATCCTTACGCTGTACAATAACTTACCTTCATCTACCTCAAAGTATAGTAACCTCCGTCCATGTGCACCTCATCATTGCCTGTATTGTTTGTTTCTCTGTATTGGAATGATTAATTTCTCATCACGTAAAACATTTTTGTGTCCCTTCCTTTATTAATGATTACAGTATACTCTGACGTACTGGTAGTTTTCTTCTGCAGTATTTCTTTGAACTCCTGCTTATTTTATGGTGTGTGTGTGTGTGTGTGTGTGTGTGTGTGTGTGTGTGTGTGTGTGTGTGTGTGTGTGTGTGTGTGTGTGTGTGTGGTCATCGCACTGTCTCATTGATGGCAGTACTTACCTTTGGTAGGCATCGTTGCCACAAGGATACGTGTGCCAAAGAGAAATGTGCGAGTTAATATCTTAAAGATAGGGGTGCAGGGAGGGGGGGGATGTCGACCACCACGGGGGACAAATGGAAGTGATAATAGAATTTCCCTTTTTTGAGCCAGAGGGTAAAGAAGGGGGGGGGAGACTGGTTCACAGCTTTATTACATGGGCTGAGCCTTCAAAGTCTCCAAGGCTTCTCGCGCTGCTGAAGAATATTACTTTCATGATGAAGTCTTCAGGGAGACGAGTATGCCTCCCCAAGAATATTATTAATATAATGGTCGCTTAATGAAGGGAAGAGGAAGAGAGAGGATGTAGAGGGGCACGTTAAAGGATCGAGAAGGAGCAGGTGAAAGGTGTTGGGGCTGGCGGGGCTGCGGGGCGCGGCTGAGTAGCGGTGCTGCGCCGGTATATTAGATGAAGGATGCTTATGAAGACGACGAGACGATAGGAGGAGGGGGTGGGGAGCACGAACATGAAAGACTTGGTGCCCGCTCATGATGAAGATGAGTCTCTCTCTCTCTCTCTCTCTCTCTCTCTCTCTCTCTCTCTCTCTCTCTCTCTCTCTCTCTCTCTCTCTCTCTCTCTCTCTCTCTCTCTCTCTCTCTCTCTCTCTCTCTCTCTCTCTCTCTTTCAGGATGTAATAAAAGTAATAACAGGAGGTGGGGAAGTCTGGATCAAGGACACTGAAGTAATCCTTGTAAGCACAACGCGAGCAAAGACTGTAATAGAAGATCAACTAGTAATTTCGACGAGTAAATCAGAAACTGAAAATATTTATTATGCTGAAAAGGACACCGAAGGGAATAGTGAAGGGCTGAAGAGGGGGCGAGGAAGGGCGACTCACCAGGCAGAGTGGGTAAGGTAGGGAGGCCAAGAGAGAGAAGGAGAATGGAGAACAAAAAGTGAAGGAGGGAGAAGAGCATGGAAGGACGGAGTGGAGAAGAGAGGGATGCAAGGGAGGGAGGGAGGCGGGAGGGAGGAGTCAACACAGCCTCTGAGGGGAGAAGGCGCGTGGCCCATCCTCCTGTCATCCCAGATCAAAGAGTCTCTTCCCCTCTGTCAAAAATATTGGTCTACCCTTCACATAAGTTGCAGGTAAATTTTGGCCACCATAGAGTAGGGGAGGCTATAGAAAATCCATCCATCTACAAAGTCATCTTATACCTTCATCTATCGGTCTCCCTGTCTGTCTGTCTGTCTGTGTATCTATCTGTCTGTCTATCTATTTATCTTTGTATTTATTTGTCTTTTTTTATATCTGTCTTTCCACGTGGATGTCTTGTTTATCCATTCCTCTATATCTATCTATCTATATTTATCTATCTATACCTATCTATCTATCTATCTATCTATCTATGAGTAACTGTCTGTCTGTCTATCTATCTTCTGCTTATATGCCTGCCTATCTCCCTTTCTGTTAGTCTGTCTTCACAGCCATTCTATTCCTGCACCCATTCCTGTAAACATTTACCTCTTTCCATCAAACACGAGCGTGCCTTGGTAATCACAACAAAATTAACTCCGTGTGTCTGTGCTGGTTTGAGTCGAGGCAGGAATTAGAGGATCAAGGAGACTCTTAACGCAACATTGGCTGTGGTCGTATTATGCTTAGAGAGAGAGAGAGAGAGAGAGAGAGAGAGAGAGAGAGAGAGAGAGAGAGAGAGAGAGAGAGAGAGAGAGAGAGAGAGAGAGAGAGAGAGAGAGAGAGATAGATCATGTTCCCTAGGATGCAAACGGCTTTCTTGGATGTTTTTCTACTGTGATAGCGTCCAGGTTTTAATATGTTTACGCTACTCTACCCTGGAGGCTTAAATTGTGCCGCCCACTCGAGGCAGTCGCTCGGGATCGTATTTTATTAAGAGTAATACCTTTTTCCGCAGTGCAGCTCCAAGTAGCGGCTGCCAAGTGTGCTGCCGCCTCTCCGCTTCGTTACTCTGGCGAGCTCTCTCTCTCTCTCTCTCTCTCTCTCTCTCTCTCTCTCTCTCTCTCTCTCTCTCTCTCTCTCTCTCTCTCTCAATAAAGTCATCCTGGCCGCTGACTTCCACGTCTCTCCTCCAACTTTACTTTTATCACAGGCGACAGTTGAGTCTGAATTTCCTTTATTAGGCTAAAGATTTTCTGCTCCGGTTCCCGCTTGACTGATTCCAAAGGCTTCGGTTTGTGGTCTTTGGCGGGCGTTCAGGCGTTACCTTGTTAATAAAGACTCGTCTGTGTTCCTACCTGAGTGATCTGCAGCGTCCCTTCACATCGTCGACGTTGCGTTCGCTTGTGAGATAAATTCAAGTAAAAATCTGGTGCTCGTCTCAGGATTAAAATGTTTTCATGGTGTTTCAGCAACTTTATTTAATTGTTTGTTGTTTTCCTTATCTATTTATGTATTGGGTTAGTTTTCTTTCTTTTTTTTTTTATTTATTCGTTTTCGTATTTAGGTGAAGAGGGTCTGTTTGTGAAAGCAGGAAACATTTATAATATTTGGTAACCGTGTGAGGTGTATATTTCTGAGTTAATTTTACTTGTGTACTTGATGTTTTCATTTATTTTTTTTATTTTTCATGT
The DNA here is from genome assembly GCF_035594125.1 of Scylla paramamosain. Lineage (NCBI taxonomy): Eukaryota > Metazoa > Arthropoda > Malacostraca > Decapoda > Portunidae > Scylla > Scylla paramamosain. The sequence goes on from NC_087160.1 coordinate 10,575,625, forward strand.
TGAACTAATGAAAATCCGTTAAAGCACCATTTATTTTTTTATTTATTTATTTTTTTTACCGACATTTTCCTGGCAGTGCTTAAGTAAGGGACGCTGTGAGTGTAGACAATGCAGTAGAAATGCTTCCCTCAAAATATGGCATTTCCTTATTCTTAAGGATTGCACTTAGTCCATCATGTGTTTAGTTTGTAAAGTGCTGTGGGTATACCATTATTTTTGGTGATTTTAACAGGACTTGGTATGGCGTTCTCAGGCATCCACAGACTCTCGTTGCCAGGATTGATATTATATTGTAAACATTTATCATATACGGCACATCAGTTACCTGCTGTCATCGCCTTTACGTCCTTATTCTTGAACGTTTGGGCGTCTTAGCTCAAATACTTATAACAGACTCTAGTGGAAGTTATAGGGAGTTTCAAGAGTATTTTCATGATTGAAGTATTAGTTTGTCAAGGACTCTACGCCACCGATGGGGAAAATCATCGTGAGAAACTGACTGATATTTTTGTGGCCTTAAAAAAAATAGTCCTTATGATCAAAGCTTTTAAGAATAATAACGTAAGTGTTATAATTTGTGTTTACTGAAGGCAAAGACTATTCTTGCACACCCCTCCTCGTTGAGTTCAGCCGGGGAGGTTTACGTATGAGTGTATCATTATGGTATGGGTGTTGTGCCCATGTCTCACTGGCGTGGTGTGTGTGGCAGCAGGTTTAATAGCACGGTGCTGTCAGCAGGCAACATGTTAGAATTCTGTACTTGCTGGCGAGGACATGACTCGAACCCTTGTCCAAGTAGTGGAACAACCGAGCTTTACAGTTAAGCCACTGCTTGCGTCTGTATCATACTCATAGTGCATCCTCTTTCCTACGACTTCCACTATTGCAAAAGATGAGTATAAAAACACCTTATGTATTATTGCCTCTTTGGGGGCAGCATAGTGAGCGGGCTTTTTCTCTGATTTTTTATGTTCTTGGCCAGACCTCGTAATCCATAAGAAACACGTACGACTTCGTTGTTGCTGCGCCGATATTCAGTCAATAAGTCAGCCAGTCAATAATAATAATTTCATTGCTAGAGATTTCAAAGATTCTGTGGCGTCCAGTTACTGCCATTCCCCTCTCGAGCCTGACAGTTATTATCAGTTTTATATCAGAATCAGCAGATATTTGTTTCCTGTTAGTATTTATTGGGAAGATAATGGTTTTAATGCATGCAGGTGTAATTGGTGTTTCATCGTGGTGCGGCGCGGCTTTCACCAGGCAGGTGTGGCAACGGGTGGGCTGGCAACTCCTCTTCACTGTTTTTCAAGTTCAATGTTTCACCAATTTTGCATCGTTTGGGGTCGTGTGCTAAGCCGATAATGGGTTTGCCTGCTGTCTTTAAGCTCGGCGCGTCCTGAGGCGTACACACACACACACACACACACACACACACACACACACACACACACACACACACACACACACACACACACACACACACACACACACACACACACACACACACACACACACACACACACACACACACACACACACACACACACACACACGTTTGCTTCAGATATAATTTATTTTTCATTTATTCATTTTTTTATATTTCTCTGCGTCTTCCTTTTTCGTTATTTTGTCTAAAAAGGAAAAGAAAAAGAAAAAAAAACAAGATGCCGCCACACGTGTTTCTTATCATGCATGTTGTATTTTTCCTGCTGTGTATCCTGCATAGAAATTCATGTCAGTGAGGATTTGGTTATGTTCTATTTCCTCTCGTGTGTGGCTGAGCTGCTGGATTTCCGTGACCTTGGCCATTATTTTACGCCACATTGGGCCACTATTAGTTTTGCCCACTCTGTGACCTCACTTTATTTTTTCTTTATTTCACGTCATTTTAGGTCATTTCTCGTTTTCCTTTCCTCTCTGACTTGATCTTCGCTGTCATTTCTCATCATCACGGGATCAATTTTTATATTTTCCTTCCTGTTTGTGACCTTAACATTTTTTTGGTCCTTTTTTTTTCACATTAGGTCACTGCTCCTTGTTTCCCCATTACTCTCTCACTTGACCTTCCTTTATCACAACACTGGATCGCTGCTTATTTTTCGCCATCCATTCTTGGAGTATCAAAGAACAACTAACCAGACCGCTTTCCTTCAGATCAAGAGGTCTTTTTATGCCCTCCCCACCTCACGCTTCACGCCATAAGCTCCCCCATGAACATTTCACCCTCAAATCAAGATCTCCACATGATAATTCCCTTCATGGTGAATTAGGTTAGGCTAGGTTGGTTGGTTGGGTTGGGTTAAATTGGAGGGTTTTAACAAAAGGAGGAGTTGTTTTGGAGTGAGTGAATGCCGTGGGCGGAATTTATTTGGTGGAGTGTCCGTAGAATCTTTTATTTTTATTTATTTTTTTTTTATTAGGAGGGCTTATGTTAGAGGGTTTTATTATAGGGTGAAATTATTTTTGCTGAGTGTCGTGAGTGGAAGCTATTTAGGTGAGTGTGTCTGGAAGCTTTTTCGTTAAGTTGGCTTAGGTTGAGAGAATGTTATCATTTCTCAAAATTATTTTTGGTAACATTTTCATGCAATAATCATCTCGGCTGAAATTTACTTCTATGGGATCCATCTAAAAGCAGCTTGGTTTGCTTAGGTTAAACTTGAGCGTTTTATTGCGTGAATGAATTATTTGGGATGAGATTTTTCATGAAATAATTTCCTAGGGAAGAATTTATTTCCCTGTGGTTTGCCTGGAAGCCGTATCGTTAGGTTAGGTGAAATGAAGTTGGAGAAATTCTGTCATTTAAGATAATTATTTTGGGTGATATTTATATTTAGTAATCTGTATGAATAGATTTTTTTTTTCTTTTTACGTGTTAAGGAGACTGAATAAAAAAAAAAAGATAGAAAATGAGTGCCTGTTCTTAGAAGTTAACTATAAAGTAAAAAAAAAGATTATGAAAACATATAAAATAGAACGTTAATCAGTTGAATGAGATTTACGTATAAACCACATCATAACAGCCAGGAGAAATAGACAATAAAGAATGAGAACATCAAAGTGACAAAGAGAAATGAATTCCCTGGCTTTCCATGCCGGTGACGCAAGAATCCCCCCACACCTGTGCAGTGAGGAGCGCCTCGTCTCTTCCTGCGTGCTGAGAGCGTCCCCGAGGAGCCAGAAAGCTACAGAGGGGAAGCAGACGGGTGTGTGTGCGTTTATCAAAGGCAGAGGTGGAGGGAGGACTCAGCGTGCGGGGAGTAAGCCAAGGAAGAGCACGATCACTGTAATTATTGTTCGCAGGAATTAACTCTAACCGCAGAAGTTAATTAGAACTTAATGTATGTTGGTGGTAATACGCTTTCTGATACGTTTGTATTATTGTTGTTATTGATGAGTTAAGGTTTAATTACTGGTGATTAGTGTATTATTGTTATTATTATTATTATTATTATTATTACTACTATTATTATTATTATTATTATCATCATCGTCATCGTTAGTTAGTCATTGTTATTATTACCAATATTCTCCACTCTCCTGCAACAACAATAACATAAGCAGCAGCAGGAACTACTACTACTACTACTACTACTACTACTACTACTACTACTACTACTACTACTACTACTACTACTACTACTACTACTACTACTAGGCATTTGTTCTTGTGGACTACTTGCTTGCAGCATAGTTACGTCATATAGGGAGTTTTAACATTGCAAAAGTCATGGTGGCTGCTAACTGTCACTAGGAGGAAGGGAGTGAGAGGGAGAAGCGAGGGACCACTGAAGGGGTGGTGTGGTGATGGGAGGCAGGTATTGAGTGCAGCGTGTTGGGTGCAGTATAGTCGTGGGCAGAAGTCAAGTAATCTGTACCCAGTCTCACTGTGGGTTGCATTTTCTCTCAGTTTAAGTCCAATCTGGCGCTAATTCCTTTACAGATCTTGATAACTGATAGATTATTAATTTTGCAGGTCAGAGGACTTAACATTGCACAATGGTAAGCAGTGGAGGTATGTATTGTGTGTTATTCGACTATTTACCATCACTATACGTGCTTAGGAATGAGGGGGACTGCAGCTAGCGTGTTTAAGTGTACTACGAGTAGGTGTATGATCCTTACTCCCTTTACACACACACACACACACACACACACACACACACGTCACTTTGACAGCCCTCTACCCTCGTCAATGTCAGGCGGCCAGGCGGAGACGCGTGAGTGACCACCCGCATGCCCCGCCCTCAGCTTCCTCAGTGGTCAGTGGTCATGGTTTAGGACAGTAGCTTCCCCTCCCTTCCCCACTGTCCTCTCCTCGATCCCCTTCCCCTCCTCCCATTCTTATGTTTCTTCCTCTCTTCCCACACCCACAACTCATCGTTTGCTCATGTTCAGTGTTAGTTTTCTTGTTTTCTTTCTTTTCTCTTTTTTAGCGATTATGTGATGGCCTGTTTGGTTTTGTTATATAGTTCAAATAAATTACTAATGCATGCATGTGTGTGTGTGTGTGTGTGTGTGTGTGTGTGTGTGTGTGTGTGTGTGTGTGTGTGTGTGTGTGTGTGTGTGTGTGTGTGTGTGTGTGTGTGTGTGTGTGTGTCGTACCTTGACCAGCCACTTCCTGCCACGAGAATAATGGTGACGAAGGACATGTTATAACACCTCTTAGCCAGACATGACCATTACCTTACCTGCGCCCCATTTTTTTCCTATTAATTTGTAAGTAAAGCAGGATGAGTTTGCCGAACAGGTGTGAGGCAGGTAAGATGTAAAGGACTTGAAATTTTTAGACGTCTGGTGTGTCTTGGCAGGAAATGTATGCAATTCCTCAAGATTTGTGTCCTCTTCTGTGCGTCTCCTCAGCTTTTTGAATTGTATGTTAAGATGGAAATGGTGAGATGCTTTTAGGAGGGAGTTTTATTATTATTGTGACGTGTAGTACATGTGATGTAATAGTATGTCCGTTATTCCTGGGCTTGCGTAAAGTTTGTAGAAAATCGTGTGTGTGTGTGTGTGTGTGTGTGTGTGTGTGTGTGTGTGTGTGTGTGTGTGTGTGTGTGTGTGTGTGTGTGTGTGTGTGTGTGTGTGTGTGTGTGTGTGTGTGTGTGTGTGTTTATCACGGATTCAAGTTCGTATCTTCAATCTTGCTTGATGATTTCTTCGCCTTTGTGTGACGTGGTGCCTCCTCGCCTCCATTCCCTCAATCCTGCATGCCTCCTTTCTGCGCCACCACCTCTGTATTCAGTATATTGAAAATGTGGCTTCCCATTGATTCTCCAGACTGAAATTCTAATTTTATGCTTTTAGACTTAGTGGATTATAGAAGCTCTTTAGATGCGTCATGTGTTTTCTGCTAGATACGGTTGTTGCTCCTCTTATGGTATGAGTATATTAATGCAGACGTAGCTATTTTAATACAGTAGGGAGGGTATAGGGCAGATGTGATTTCTCGAATAGAGATGTAGCTTCTGAAGCATATCCATTATACGAAGTCTGGCTCTTGAATTATGAGTGGCCCAAATGAAATGTCTCCTTTTTCTTTTCTCGACACCTGTTAAAGGACGCCATAGCGGATCACCTGTCTCCATCCTACTGTCTTCTGTGCCTTCTTCTGTTACACTCATGACCCGCATGTCTTCTCTTCCTCCTACCTGGTGGGTCCATCTCCTGCATCCTCGTCCCCGAACTTCTCATTCCCTCATCTCTTCTCTTTACCTGGCCAAATCACCTCGATCTCGCCCTTCTACCATTTTTCCCAAAATTGACACAAGTATACAATACATTATGGGTGTATCTACTTAGACATGTATGGCTCAGCAAAAGCACCATGAGTATGACTTCTGAAGCATGAAATCCCTCTCATTTATAAGAAACGTGTTTCGGTGTGGCCGATTTGGCAAAATGTACCGGTGAGAGAGAGCCTGAGTTGTCACCACGTGCATTACATAGTCAGACACAGTTATCTAACCCTACACATTTTTTTCCGGAGGCACACGGGGAAAAATCAATAACTTGGGCGGCTGTTACGTGGCTGCGTGCAATCGCTCAGGAGGCGGCGCGCAGGTTGTATCCACCAAAAGATGTGAAAATACTGGCAATTCCTTGAGTTTCGCTGCCATTAGGATTGAGAGTTGTAATAAATGGAGCCTCAGGTAACATTAATGACGACGGGCGGTGGCAGGTGCGCTCCATCACGGCGCCCCTCGTTCATCATAGACACGTGTGACGGCTGGTGCTGCTGCTGGTGCTGTGGTGGGCCAGGGCGGTGAGAGAAGGGGTGGGATTGGGTGAGGGTTAGGGATAAGGGCGGAGGATGAGGGAGTACTAGGGGCTATTGTGTGGAGGAAAGAATGTGGGAGTTACTTCACGCCCCTCACGAGGAACTGCAAACATATATCACGAGTGTTGCAGGATTTCGCTCTGCCTCCTTTTTTTTCATTATCAAGACATTGTGCTCCCCTCTCTTTTTCTTCTTTCCTTTCACTATTGTTAAGGGATTGAAGGACTGATTCACACACACACACACACACATTCTCTCTCTCTCTCTCTCTCTCTCTCTCTCTCTCTCTCTCTCTCTCTCTCTCTCTCTCTCTCTCTCTCTCTCTCTCTCTCTCTCTCTCTCTCTCTCTCTCTCTCTCTCTCTCTCTCTCTCTCTGTACCTTGACTTTAATCTTTCTTTTCACAGTCTCACCCTGTTTCTATTTCCTTTTCCTTCTCCCTCCTTTTCCTCGCCTTCCTTCCCTCCCGTCCCATTAGCCGCTGGTTCCTCATCGTAATCTTCCAGCACGCAACAAGGCAACACACACACACACACACACACACACACACACACACACACACACACACACACACACACACACACACACACACACACACACACACACACACACACACACACACACACACACACACACACACACACACACACACACACACACACACACACACCTTCCCTTCCTTTTGTGCCTTCTTGATTGTCTCTTACCTTCCTGCATCATCACCCTGCCCCGTCCCATCCCCGTCCCGCCCAGCCCGGCACACACACAACACAATATCCCACTTGTTTGGTTTATGGAATTGCTCTCAAGTTTTCCAATTACGCCAACAATCATGGGGGACGCCAAGCCCGCTCTGAAGATGGTTGGCTCGGCGAGGCGCAGCGGGGCACGGGGCGGCCAGGGAACACTTAGCTCGGGCGTAATTAAAGAAGAGTCGACGTGTATGAGGAGGGGAGGGCAAGAGAGAGAGAGAGAGAGAGAGAGAGAGAGAGAGAGAGAGAGAGAGAGAGAGAGAGAGAGAGAGAGAGAGAGAGAGAGAGAGAGAGAGGTAGGGGGGGGGACAGCTTTACCAATTTCACTGGCCATTAGAGTGAGGGAGGCGAAGGTTTGAGGTGGGCAGCAAACTTGTATCAGAAAAAGGTAATCACATTTACCTGTTTGTTTGCTTTGAATGGCAAACTGAGACTGTATCTTAGCTAATACATACATACATGGATCATTACATTTAGATAACGCAGCACACACACACACACACACACACACACACACACACACACACACACACACACACACACACACACACACACACACACACACACACACACACACACACACACACACACACACACACACACACACACACACACACACACACACACACACACACACACACACACACACACACTTAGACACAATCCTTCACTACATAACAGTAAATACATTTCCATCTCCGTTCTTCTCCACGCACTTGAGATTCTGGAGTCCTTCCCCACCACGGTTGCGAATTGGTATGTGCCGTTGCATGGTCGGAACTGTCAGCCCATCAGTCTTGGTTCGAATCCCAGCAGGTACGCCGCCATTCCAGCCGTCCATCCACCCTTCAGGCCTGGTCAGTAAATGAATTTCGAAGGCAACACCTGAGGAACCTAACTGGTTCTTGGTCTGGGCGGTGCAGGGAAGGAGTTTAGCAGGGTGTGGGTCTTACCTTGCTCATTCTACCTTGCCTGAGACTTGCCTTGTACCTTCACCCACACAATTTAGACAGCTATTGTTCATCCTTATTGTTTTTATGTTTAAGGGAGCGTGATGAGGCGACAAGTAATTTAGTTTTACTCGTAGATACTCGTACATTATTACTGAAAGGAATGACTTGCCTTGTGCCTTTAGCCTCACAAATAGAGACACTTAATGTTCACCCTTAGTATTTTGATGTTTAGAGGAGTGTGATGAAGTACCTGGCTGATCTTTAGTTTCACAATAGATAGTATATAATTTGCCTTCTTTCTTTTATTATTTAAAGGAATGCGATGAGGTGCCAGTCTTACCCTTACCTTCACATTTGGATATACTTTTTATTTGCTTTCTTCCTTTCGTAATTTAAAGGCGTCTTGTGAGGCTCCAGGCTTAACCTTTACCTTCACTCGTGGATAGATGCAATTTTTATTCATCTTCATTCCTTTGTTATTTAATGGGAGTATCTGGTGTGGAGTCCAGCTGGGTGGATCTTCTGTCTTAACCATTGGTGCCTCACCGGGGTATGACCTACAGCCGTGTGTGTAGAGACGTCCATCTTTTTATTTATTTATTTATTTATTTATTTATTTATTTATCTGCTTATTTTTTAAGTCGCACTACTACAACTTTCACCACCGTCACCACCATCGCTGCAATTTATGGGTACATTTGATTTTATTACAAGTTTCACAAATCTTTTATCACGTACATCATTTATAATACTGATTGACTGATCGATCGAATGAATGAGTGGAACTACAATAACATAATTATATGTCGCCACTTATAACCCCACATAACATGAAGAGTGTTTTGACTGGCTGGACTAATACGTGTATTGTCCTCAGCTCAGCTTCTGACGCGGGATGGATCTTATAATCAATATCCCTTTATTTTTTTAAGCTGTAGATAATGAATACACGGCAATTTTTTCAGTGGCCACACCACCCATTGTCAGCCCCGTCAGCCACTCCGGCCAGAGTCAGTCCTTGACGCAGACAGGCCTCACGCTCCTCCATCCCCCACCCCCACGCTGGCACCCTGTTTGTGGCGCTAAATAGAACTACAGTCCCTGCCCGAAGGTTCTCTCTGAGCCTCTTTTGATGCACGCCCTCTTTCATCTTCCAATTGGAGGCAATATGGAGTGCAGTAATTGAGTCAAGCTTTTCCTTTGCTTTCTAGGGAGTCTGAATACTGATCTTACAGTTGTGCATTTTTTTTCTTCATTCCTCCTCTCACCACTACTCCGTCATATTCATTGTTTTCATATATTCCACCCTTGCTCCCCCCACCTTTCCCCCGTTTCCCTCACCTGAGCAATTAGTTTTCTCATTTTTCTTTTCCATTTTTACATCTTCATACGTATGTTTTAATTTGTATTTTCCTCCCTCGTGCTCTCTCATTTTTGCTTCTTTTATTTTTTGGTGTTTTCGTTTCATTCTTTCAGTTCTTTTACTTTTTCTTTCCTGTCACTGCCGCTTTGTTTCCTCCTTTTTCCTTCGTTCTCTTTCGACTTGTTTCTTTCCTGAGTCCTGCCTTTTCGCTTCCCCTCCCTCGCAGACCCCAGAGACCGTGCCACCCCCTGTACTAAGGGTGCAGAATACGGCAGGAGACGGAAGGGGAAGCATCAGCTGAAGGGCCGGGAAGACAACAGCAGACAGTCAAAGTGGAGTGTGTCGCTTCGGTCTTCGGGGTATTACTAAAGACAGGAGATCCAGTGATTGAAGGATGGACGGGATAACATTTTTTTTTTTTTATCTGAATGGAGAGGATACCGCCAAACAGAAGGTCCTTATATTGAAGGAAGAGGAGATTAGTTTGGTTTGAGGGGTGACTGATAGCGAGATCCGTCAGTTTTAAGGCTGGAGGATAAGGATACAGAAGCTGGCACGAGACGCATTGCACCTATCTGAGGGCGAAGAGAACAGCTTCATGATAAGAACCGCTTTCTCAAACGTTTCAGCGCCTTATCTCAACCACATAAAGCATAACAACCTTTTGCGAAAGTTATTGGTGGTTTTCACGGAAGTTTTCGTGATTGTTTAACAGTTTTCATAAGGAGTCAGCACCATGAGTGTGAAAGAAAAATGTCCATGAGAGCACAACCAATCTTCTCTGTAGGCTTTGAAAATATTCCTAATGCGAGAGCAAAGTGGACAGGTTATCACCAGCCTCATGTGTCAGCTTGAGGGTGTGGAGAGAGTAAAGTCAGATTAAGGGTGTGGAGTCTACCTGCCTTTCAACTTAACCCAACCTCATCCTCAGAGGGTTGTGTTGCTAAAGTTGCTACCACGCAACTTGTGTCTGGGATGGGTGGAGGCTTGGGGTTTGCTGACCTGGCAATAAGGTGAAGCTCATCTTGTTTACCTTCTCCTGTCTGCAGTCAGGTACTCGCTTTGTGCCTCCACGACGCCTGTTATTGCACGGAGATATGAGGGAATAATTGAACTGAGGATGAGCGAGTCAGCGAAAAAAGAAAGGAGAGTTGCTGAAAGTGAAAAGGAGGAGGAGGGTCGGGTAAGAAAGGGGGAGAAGGATCAATATGACGGAGGGAAGTTGTCGACTGCCTACCTGCCTGCTCACGGTGTCCCGGGCAGGGGAGTGACGACTTCAGGACTGTTGTTATGTGTTAGCCTTTCAGTGTTACGTTCATGTAACTGAACACACACACACACGCACACACACACACACACACACACACACACACACACACACACACACACACACACACACACACACACACACACACACACACACACACACACACACACACACACACACACACACACACACACACACACACACACACACACACACACACACACGTCGTCTGTGGTGCTGTAATGCTTAATTGTGCCGAAGAAATATTTGTCTCCGGCAATTCTTGAGGACGTAACAGGCAGCGTACGGAGCCGTCCAAGGATAATTAAGTTTCAAAACATTGTCCTTCCTACCATAAAAAAAATCACTGCATTTTTTTCCTTTCTACCTTAAAAAAATCACCGATGTTTTTATGCTTCCTATATTAAAAATCACCACTGTTTTTGTACTTCCTTGAAAATCGCGCGTGTTTTTGTCCTTTGTACCCTAAAAATCACCGCTGTTTTTGCATTTCTTATCGAGTGAACGTTATAAAAATAAATAAGTGTACCTCGCATTGCTGCTTATTTCACGGGATGGTGGAGGGCTCCATTCAGTTGCGGCAGGTATACTGCAAAATATGGGGAACATTACAAAGTGTCTGCATAGAGGTGGCGGCGTGCAGACCGCGAGCCCGTCACCATCACGACTACCGCCGCCAAAAACTACATGGAGCCGTCTCGGGGAATGAGATTATAGACGAAGCTGAGCCAATAAAACTGCCCTAACCCTGTTTTCTTCGGGCCATATGGGATTTTTGATGGCTTTATTGACATACAGAGTGACTTGAAATATTGCGTTGAAATGGGATTTCTTCTTCTTCGCTTCGGCAATGGAGGCAGCTTCGCTGGCAGGGTATTATGTTACGATACTTTAATAGAAAGGTGACGCGTGATACGGAGAAGACGAAGCGAGAGGAAGGGAGGAAGCTGGGGAGGTACACAGCACTGACGTCAACCTTGAAGTTAAAGGTCAGGATTTATGGCGGGTATTTGTGCTTTGTGGTGCGCGGCGGACACCAGGAATGCAGGTACAGAGCGCGGGCTGGTCCCTGTTTGAACATTGTCGAGTAGGAGCATGGGTTATGTACTGTGTCCATGGGACTGTGAAGCGTGGTGGTGGTGGTGGTGGTGTCCCTGTGGCGTGCACGGGGACGCCCGCTGAGTTCTAATTACTCTCGTGGACGGTGGATGCAACACATTGAAAAATGGCACGCTGGGAATG
>NC_087160.1:10590000-10597500 GCF_035594125.1 Scylla paramamosain
GCCTGAGCTGGGGATGTTGAGGAGGAGGGGAAGGAGGAAGAGAAGGAAGGGGAGGAGGAGGAGGAGAAGGAGGAGGAGGAGGAAGGATCGTGATGTGGTGACTCCTGCAGGATGTGGTATGTTTGTTCAGCTGTGCGCTTGTTGTTAATTGTCTGAAAACCTATAACTTGCATTTGAAGCTGAGCTGAGCCGGACGTGTTCCACTCCTACACTAATCACGTGTGTGTGTGTGTGTGTGTGTGTGTGTGTGTGTGTGTGTGTGTGTGTGTGTGTGTGTGTGTGTGTGTGTGTGAATGGGTGGGTGGGTGGGTATATGAGTGAGCGTGAGTGGGCACTTGATTTTATAGCTTCAGAATATCAAATGCTACGTGTATATGTGCCAGGAATCACAACTAATTCAATGTGATGCTTGGTGCACTCGGCGGCGCTGCTGTGGCCCCGGAGTGAGGCTTGTGCGGGGTCTTAGCGTCGAATGGTAATCTTAATTTTGCGACGCTCGTGACCCCGGAGCCCCGATGCCGCCACTCCAGCTAATGTTACCCTGATAAAGATTCCAAGTCACGCCTAGAGAAGCATCCACTTGCTTGTGACGAGTTGTGCCACTCAGCACTTCTGCCTGTGTGTGTGTGTGTGTGTGTGTGTGTGTGTGTGTGTGTGTGTGTGTGTGTGTGTGTGTGTGTGTGTGTGTGTGTGTGTGTGTGTGTGTGTGAGCGCGCGCGCGCACGTTATCCACCGCACTAGGTTGTGTGCCTTAGTGTGTGTGTGTGTGTGTGTGTGTGTGTGTGTGTTTGTAACAGTAGACGAGATTGCATGTGTGTCTTTTCCTTAGTATTCTCGTTTTTATCTAACCTATTATCTATATATGTATGTATCTATCTATCTGTCTTTCTCTTTCAGACTGTCTGTCTGTCCGTCTGCATGTGTTTAAATATGTCTGCATGCTTTTTTCTCTCTCTGTTCCTGTTTGTTGGTTGGTCTTCAGATGAAATATTGAGTTTTCTTTTTTTTCTCTCATTTTTTTTCTCACTCTCTGATTATGTATTAGTTGCTATCCAATTTAACCTTTGTATGTGCTCTTTGCTGCAGCACGAATTGTTTGTGTCTCGACATCAGATGTATAATGCTGCAAACATTATTAACATTCAGCAACATTCAGCAGTATTCATTCCATGTTGAAGGGAACGCGATGAGCAGCAGCATCCACACGATAAATTATTTGCAGCGTTACAACATTGGAAGTAATTTATGTATATACGTATATATACCCCTGTGTGTGTGTGTGTGTGTGTGTGTGTGTGTGTGTGTGTGTGTGTGTGTAATATGCCATTTAACACTGCATTCACTCTTTCACAGTTTGCAGTTGTTTCAGTGCATGTCTTAAAGGAGGATGGTAGTGGTGGTAGTAGTGGTTGTAGTGATAGTGATGGATGTAGTGGCAGTTGTGGTGATGGGGGTGGTGGTAATGGAGGGCCAGTGGCGTGGGAAGCGGGATGGGGGTCTTTAACTGGACCAGATGAGGCAGTTGTGGTAATATTTGTTTTGCTACTGTTTGGCTTCATTTGGCATGTTTCCTGCATGAAGTTGTGGTGTGAGTCCTGCTGATGTGTTTTGAAATCCGTAGTCTTTGGTGTTTATTTGGGGTCTGATTTATCTTTTCAAATCACCACCACCATCAACATTCTCACCACCATCAACACTATTATTACTACAACTACGTACCACCACCACCACCACCACCACCACCACCACCACCACCACCACCACCACCACCACCACCACCACCACCACCACCACCACCACCACCACCACCACTACTACTACTACTACTACTACTACTACTACTACTACTACTACTACTACTACTACTACTACTACTACTACTACTACAGTTGTTGCTACCACCACCACCACCACCCCAAAAAACTGCCACCAATACGTCTTTTCCTACACATACTACAACAACATGGCAAGGATAGAAGGAATAGGTGCAGGAGGGAGTGTAATAGGAATGCTGGAACGGGTTGGGAGCGAGTTTGTTGTTAATAATAGTGTTTACCGAGGTGCTCCGTGACTGCTGCCATCCTTGTTATGGTGCAGCAGGTGAGGCGAGCCGAGAGCAAGGTTATTACGGGACCTGAAGCGACGACAGTGGAGGAAGCAAGGCCGGGAAGGAGGGCGAGCAAGGGTGTAGTGGATGATGGATGGATTGTAAGAGGAAGGGAGGGAGTGGATATTGGCGAGTTGTGGGTGAAGTACGTGGGGGAGATGAGAGGAACAGGAAAGGGGAGGGGAGTGAGAAATGGTGTGGTGGATGATGGAGTGGAGATAAAAGGGGAATGAGTAAGAAGACGAGAGGAATGAGGGAACTGAGAAAGGGACCATGCAAGCGCGCAAGGCGGAGGGAAACGAAGAATAGTATCGGGAGGGGAAAGAGGTGGAAAGTGCGGGGAAAGAAAGCATGTTTGGGTAGAGAGAGAGAGAGAGGAGGACGTGTTCTATAAGGAGTGGGCCGAGGGGAATAGTGATGAAATCATGTAGTCTTGGGAAGAGATGATGAAGGAGAGTAGACAAGGATGTGATTTAAGGAGTCTTGAGGAAAGATAATGAGAGAAGAATTGACCAGGAAGGAGGTACAGTACACACGGGCAAGAGGAAAGAGGGAAATAGTGGAGGGAGTAGGTTAGAAGTTTGTAAGGTGGAGGAGACACTTCTGTGCCAGACGGAGGTGGTGCACGGTATACGAGGTGTGTCATTAAAGTTCCAGGACTGGTGCCACACAAGTTTTATTTCACATCCAGGCTACAAACTATAGGTTATCTCCTTCGAAGTAATCCCCCTGGCACCGCATGCACTTGTCCATCCTTCTCTGCCAGGCTTGCATGCACTGCTGGAAGGATTCTTGCGGGATGCTCCTCAGCTCCGTCGTCACGGCCTTTTTGATGTCGTCCGCATCATCAAAACGGGTCCCCTTCATGACCTCCTTGAGCTTGGGGAAGAGGAAGAAGTCGCACGGAGCGAGGTCAGGTGAGTAGGGCGGTTGCTCCAGCACGGCGATGTTCTTCTTGGCCAAGAACTCTCTGATGCTCAGGGCATTGTGAGCAGGCGCATTGTCGTGGTGAAGCAGCCACGAGTTGCCCTGCCACAACTCCCGCCTCTTCTCGCGCACTGCACGAAGCAGACGCCGCAGTACTTCTTTGTACACATGTTGGTTGACTGTCTGGCCCTGTGGCAAGAACTCGCAGTGGACGATGCCCCTCACATCGAAGAAAGCGATCAACATGACCTTGAAGCTGGACCTGGACTGCCTTGCTTTCTTCGGCCGTGGCGACGCCGGACTCTTCCATTGAAGGCTCTGGCGTTTGGTCTCCGGGTCGTACTCAAATACCCAGGACTCATCGCCGGTGATGACTCTCCTGAGCAAGTCTGGTTCAGTTTCCAGACGCTCGAGGATGTCCTGACACACCTGCATGCGTCGTCCCTTCTGGTCATCGTTCAGGAGTCTCGGCACCATCTTCGCACAGACTTTCCGCATGCCCAGATCTTCAGTGATAATCTTCCACACGCTGTTGTGGTTCATGCCAAGCTCATCTGCGATCTTTCGAACAGTCAACCGACGATCGTCACGCACCATCTGCTTGACACGCTCAACATTGGCCTCATTCCTGCTCGTTGAGGGTCTTCCACTCCTGGGGTCATCTTCCACGTCCTCCCGGCCCTCTTTGAACCTCTTGCACCACTCAAAAACACGTGAGCGTGACATTGTCTCATCCCCGTACACTTTTTGCAGCATACCCAGTGCTTCTGACGGCGTTTTCCCCAACTGCACCAAAAACTTCAAGTTTGTTCGCTGTTCAGCGCTCATTGTTAAACGACCTGCAACAGAGGACATGATTTTAAAAGCACGTAAGAAAAAGATTAGTGACTGTAGAGGGTTGGGAGCGCAGTTGTATACTCCAGAAGGATTACTTTGAAGGGGAAATATGGTGGTTTGTGGCTTGGGTTTGAAATTCATCTTTTAGGACACCAGTCCTGGAACTTTAATGACACACCTCGTACATAGCCAGGTGGGGCGCCTTAGCAGGGGAGCAGGAGTCCTCTGCCGACGCTAGGGAGGAACTGTCACGGAAGCGGGTCGAGGGAGGGTGTGGAATAAATAACATTTCTTGGCAAAGGTTGTATAAGTAGAGGTAGAGAGAAGTGGGAGTATGAGGGTGGAGGATGTGAGGCCCAGTTGTGTGTGTGTGTGTGTGTGTGTGTGTGTGTGTGTATGTGTGTATGTGTGTGTGTGTGTGTGTGTGTGTGTGTGTGTGTGTTGGAACCTAGATTGTGTTGTTTGGCTGATGTTGTTCTTATGAAGCAGGTTAGTAAGTTGTATGTATGTTTATGTAGTGTTGTGATGATAGTGGTACGCGTTATGTGGCTGTGCTTGGCTGGAGGAGTGTTTCACTGTGTGTGTGTGTGTGTGTGTGTGTGTGTGTGTGTGTGGGGCGGTGCGGGGGGGGGCGCATGGTGGTTTTGCGTGGCGTGGGTGAGGAAAGACAAGACGGTTTGGATGGTAAGTGTTTTTGTGTGGGGAGGAGGAGGTTGAGGTGGTGCGTGGCTGGAGGTGGAATGAGTGGGGTGAGGGGGTGAAAGGTGATCTGTGGGTGATGATGGTATGTGTGTGTGTGTGTGTGTGTGTGTGTGTGTGTGTGTGTGTGTGGTTGGGATTGTCGTGTAATTTATGAAGGTGGTGGTTGGGTGGCTGGCTTTAACATTTCACATACTTATAAATGATACGTACATTGTAAAGCATGTTACAGTCTGTCCGTTCACTCCCTGACAGTATTAATGTAATGTGGATACAGAAGGCGGATTTAGAAAACAAGGTGACATCTAAATGCATGTATGTATAGCCAAACACATATGAATAAACACAAGTTCATATCTGGACGGTAG
This sequence comes from Scylla paramamosain, assembly GCF_035594125.1. Taxonomy (NCBI): domain Eukaryota; kingdom Metazoa; phylum Arthropoda; class Malacostraca; order Decapoda; family Portunidae; genus Scylla; species Scylla paramamosain. The sequence continues at coordinate 10,594,939 of NC_087160.1, forward strand.
TAAGGAAGGACATGTCTGGTTTGCGGCGATGTGTTGCGCCATCCTTCACTCCACGCTGGCGGCAAGATTGATGGATTTGAGATCGTAAAGCGTAGTGTCATGACCGCTGGAAAAGAGATGCGGATTTTTTATGCAGATGAAAGCCGAGCCGAGACACACTGACATACGAGTAGGTATAAAAAATCGACAGTGAGAATAATAATGCCACTACCGGAAGTTAAAAATAATTAGAACGTGGTAAATTATCTTCTGTGTAATTGTGACTACGTAACGTTACTTTCCTAAGATATCAATGTTAGGGAAGAATAAGAGTTAGTTTTGTATTAAAGTTTACGACTGAAGGGATTGAAAGAATGAGGGTCGGGGCTTATTCTGGCATTAGCGGATACCTCAGGAGATTTGGGAAAAGGGAAGAGAGCTAACTTGGATGGCATTTCTTGTTGCCGTTATACTCTTCTAGACGTACTACTACTACTACTACTACTACTACTACTACTACTACTACTACTACTACTACTACTACTACTACTACTACTACTACTACTACTACTACTACTACTACTACTACACCACCACCACCAAAACACAACGCCCCTTACCGCCTACCATAATATTCTTCCTCTCACAGCTTCACCTTTCGCTCTTTCACTGGAAAAGAAAAAATAAAGATAGCAAATTAGCCACGGGGATGGTGAATTAACAAGAAACAAAGTTAATTCAGACAAAAAGGATCATGTACGTCACGGGAACAACTGAGGAGCCTGCAGGGAGGACGAAAAAAAGCGTGGTGAGTCTCGCAGGGTGGGATGCCCCATGGGGTCGACGGGTCCCGGTCTGCCTCGACACAGCGGCAGTTTTTCGCCCTCGGTCACTCGTCGGCACGAAATGTCTGACAGGCGAGCAGGAAATCTTTTGTTGCTCACTGCACCTTTTTTCAGTTTGATGTGAAATGTGAGCCAAAAGCAGCGTGCAGCAACGAAAAAATAATTGTTTCCGGGTTAATCATCAGCATCCCGGGATTTGCTTTGCACTAGTTGTGGCCGGTTGTAGCCTGTGATTGCGCGCTCTTCATTTGTCATGCTTACCTTTGATAGATTAACTAGTGAACATTTTCAGTGCAATGTTTTGACAGACTCGCTCAGAATGCCGTAAGCAACGAAGAATGCCCGTAAAAAAAAAAAAAAAAAAAAAAAAAAAAAAAAACTTTTGAAACGAAGACACTTTTGCTGAAATAAGCCGGAGCATTTACATTTAAACTGTAAATCATTACTGTATTTTTGTTCGTCTTATAATGCACAAACTTTCGTTTCCTGTTGTTTATCACGGGGTGAAAACAAGTCAACTTTTTATTGGCGGTCATTTTCCGCGACCTCGTAACTTGCTTGAAAAAAAATAAATAAAAATAAATAAATAATAAATAAATAAATAAAATAAATACAAAAGAAAAATATGTTCTGTTCGATTCTTATGACTGAGCTGCAAATCACCTTATGGCAGTGGACGCAGTTGATCATTAATGTACCCAGCTTTCCAGTTTTTACTCTAATTTTTCTCTCTTTCCAAGTTATTGTTCTCTCCCACGCGAGTGCTGTCGTCTGTGTGGATACTTTCCCTTTTGATGCATTTTGCCGAGGGAGCTTTTCACACTTCACTCTCATTGTTCGTGCAAGTGTTCTGACTCCACACGCTGACCCTCGCCTGCCTCACTCTCACCCCATCACTCCTGCCTTCCTCACCCTTGCATCTGGACGTGCCGTCGCCCTCCCTCCCTCCCCTCCTCCCTCTTTTCCTACAAACAAAAGGATGCTGGCCAGAGTGGTTAAGGGAGAGCGAGGGGAAACAGGTCCATCGGTTCCACAGCGGCGGCTCTGAAAACACTGCAACATACAGTCACCTTCAGGGGAACAAAGAGTTACTCGTGCCAGGGTCTCCCGCGCCGAGGGGGACGAGCCAACACACCTTTTTGTCACCACGTTGTCTTATAGCGCAGTTTTTCGAAAGGACGAAGGGAGTGTTGCTATTCTTGGGGCCGAACTTTACTCACTTCATTTACTTTTGCGTCACATATGTACTCATCACTGCCACCGCTAACATCAAACATGGAAGGCGCACAGACACTACGGCGTCCCTCTGCTACGGTACAAGCTGGCTAAGCATCTCCGCTTTTCCTCCCGTGCTTTGGTATGTGTTTGTAAATATGTAAAGGAAAAAGCAAAGTCTTGTCCCCTTTGTTGTGTGCTGGAGGACGGACGATGGTGATGTTTTAGGCACTTTTTTTTTTCTCACAGGCCCGGCACAGCGCTCACATGAGACACCAGTGAGGGTACCTGAGTGCAGTGTGTGGGCGGAGGGAGGGATGGGCATGCTGGTGACAGAGTATAAGGATTCCAGGCCTGACACTCTTCTGGGACACTTTACATGAAAATATGATGTGCTTCTCTAAACACTTGAGGTATCAGAGGCACTGTGTGTGTGTATTACCTCCATTCTTTGCGTAACTCATATTCCTGCCATGTTCCAACTTCCATTTCCTTGACTTTATACGGACACTGGAGACAGAGG
>NC_087160.1:10600000-10622500 GCF_035594125.1 Scylla paramamosain
CTACTACTACTACTACTACTACTACTACTACTACTACTACTACTACTACTACTACTACTACTATAACTACTACTACTACTACCGTACTGCAACTGCTGGTCGTGCTACTTGTTTTTGTATGTGTGTGTGTGTGTGTGTGTGTGTGTGTGTGTGTGTGTGTGTGTGTGTGTGTGTTGTCTAGCCGGTATCAGCTTTCTTTGAGGAGATTAAGTTCATAAAGTACCACACAGAGGCACAAAGCGTGTTTTGATCCACACACACACTCTCTCTCTCTCTCTCTCTCTCTCTCTCTCTCTCTCTCTCTCTCTCTCTCTCTCTCTCTCTCTCTCTCTCTCTCTCTCTCTCTCTCTCTCTCTCTCTCTCTCTCTCTCTCTCTCTGTGCGTTTGGCTTCTCTTCCTGATTTTCCTCTTGTTTTCTCCTCCTCCTCCTCCTCCTCCTCCTCCTCCTCCTCCTCCTCCTCCTCCTCCATCATCTCGAGAATTTTTCCCTCCCTCGTGTTCCTTCCGCCTTGTGTATCCCGCACGTCTAATGCATAAATTTTTGACTCTAAACTGTCGAGACTCCTTTTGATCTTAGTTTGTGGCATAAATTGCCTTGGCTTGCAAACTTCTATATAATTATGGTGAGCTTTAAACTTCAGCATAGATTTATTGTAAGTACTGATGACATTGCACTGCTTGTAATATGTAAGTGTATTGTACGTAAGATTGTGTTTTTCGTTGCTTTATTGTATACTGTCGTCCTCTATCATCAAGTATATATCAGCGGGGGAAGCAAATTCATGGAGACTCATAAATTCTGCGGGCAGATTCCAGCGGCGGTGAATTGTTTCGGAAAGACTTGCTCGGAATAGTAATGGCGATGCCTTCGGTCTCACGTCCTAACATGCAAACACAGCCAAGAGGAACGGCACCTCCCCGCCATTCCTTTTCCACCCCACTCACCGCGTCTCCCTTCCCGCACCCTGTCTGCCTGCCCGCCTTCCCTCCCACTCCCTTTCTGTTTGCCACCTCCTCATTCACCTCCGAGCCTGCTCCTGACGTTTGGAGTCACCACGCTTCCTGCTCATACCGTGTCCTCCATCCCGGACCTTCCCGCCCTTCTTACCAAGTTTCCACTCGTCTCAGCCTGCTTACCTACATAGCCCCTCTTCTTGTCTTGTAAATCATGCCTGCCTGTTCTCTCTTCGCGGCCTGTAAATCATGCTTACTTTTCCTTCATGCCGCCTTGCTCACCACGTTTCCTACATGCCGAGAACACTCTGGTGTTGATATTTTATGAAAAATCTCTTTCATATGTAGCACACCTTTGGCTGGCAACACTTAATTAATAGGAACATGTTCGTGTTTAGTGCAAATGTTTGAACTAAATCCAACGAATAGTAGGAGGAGGAAGTGGAGGTGCGAACACTACCTTCGGCGGCGGCAGGAACGTCACTGTTGTGTTTCGTTGGTCGCACGTGGTATGTCTTCCGACATTGAACTTGGAGGAAGTTATTTGCGAGGAGACAGCAACAGCTGTGGTTAGAGTGATCAAGTTGGCGGGCCGCTATTATAGTGCTATGAATAGCTAGTGAGAGGACTGGGAGAGGGTGAGGGAGAAGAGGGAAAGCCTGTCCGTCTGGCACAGCTGGTGGCTGGCAGACACTGAACTTGGCACTGTGGCACGGCGCTCCTTGCTGCCGCCAGGCAGTCAGTGTTGCCCATCGTGGCTGTGTGAGTTAGTGTATCTCCGCGTGTACGTAAGTGTCGGGTGGAGGCACGTAGCGTCCGTCGCTGCCACACCCTTCCGATGCGTCGCCTTGCGGGAGACGCGTCGAAGGCTGCCTGCACCACGCCGCTTGTGGTGCATAATGAAGGCGCTTCATGTTGTGTTGTGTTTGCACAGGAGTGTTTGGAGCCATATGGAAAGCTTCATCGTGTGCACAATGTAAACCATCTTTGTTTGTGTTCCCAGTGCGGTGCCCAAGCACCGTGATGGCGCTCGCTTGTGAAGAGTTTGTGGAGGGAGTGCAGCGCGGTGTTATTAGTTTATAATTTGTATTAAGTAAAATAATGTACGTGAAGCAACCCAGATGGCAGCATAATTAGCTGAAGCAAGACATGCGTGTAGCGGGGAACCCTTGTGTAGCGGCGGGAGTGGTGCGGCGGATGAAACATGGTGTGTGGTGAGCGTCCTGTACAACAAGACGCCCTCCCGCCATGCCCGCCATGCCCCCCTGTCCGGCATGCTCCCTCGCCGCCCCACGCTCAGCCACGACATGTTATTTATTAATAATGAGTCGTGTTGGCTGGGAAGTGAGTGCTGGTGATGAGTCAGAGTCTGTACTTGTCAGGGAGATGTATAAGATGTAGATGAGAACATAAATAGATAATACGAGATGAGGACGTTAATAAACCACAGCACATGGACATGACACACACACACACACACACACACACACACACACACACACACACACACACACACACACACACACACACACACACACACACACACACACACACACACACACACACACACACACACTAAACATTTAGCATGCATGTAGAATGAATCGTCTACCAGTGGCGGGTCAAATGTCGATTACCGGACAAGGCGAGGGAGTGGTGTGAATGGCGCTCTGTGTGGGAGTGTGCGAGTGATCTGTTGTATCATTAAGTTTCTTCTGTCTCTATTTCTTCTTCTCCTTTCTTCTTTCTTAATTTTTTTCTTTCTTCTTTTTCTTTTCTTCATTATCTTCTTTTCTTCTTTTCTTTTCTTCATTTCTTTTCATTTCTTTTCTTCATTATCTTCTTTTCTTCTTTTCTTTTCTTCATTTCTTTAAATTTCTTTTCTTTTTTTCTTTTCTTTTCTTTTCTTTTCTTTTCTTCTTCTTCTTCTTCTTCTTCTTCTTCTTCTTCTTCTTCTTCTTCTTCTTCTTCTTCTTCTTCTTCTTCTTCATCATCATCATCATCATCATCATCATCATCATCATCATCATCATCATCATCATCATCATCATCATCATCCTCCTCCTCCTCCTCCTCCTCCTCCTCCTCCTCCTCCTCCTCCTCCTCCTCCTCCTCCTCCTCCTCCTCCTCAGTCACGGCGGCGGGTAATGCAGCCCCAGCGTCTGTCCCCGGAAGAATCCTCGTCCTCCCCGCCTCGGTTCACTGCATCAGACAGGTCGTGTCACTTACTGTCGCAGGAAATAATTTAACCCTTCGTTGAACTCCACAAGTAACTCGTTTATGCCACGTTTTTTTTTTCCTCTCTCTTTCCTGTCTTCCTGCTCGTTTCTCCTCATCTATTATTGCTCTTGTTTCCTCCTCCTCCTTCCTTTCTTCCGTCTCATCTATTATTGCTTCAGCCTTATCCTCTCTTCTTTTCCTCATGCCCTGCCTCCTGCTTCCTCTTCCTTTTCTTCCTTCATTTCGTCGCTCTCATTGTCGTCGTCCTCATTATCACCGTCTTTATCCTCCTCCTCCTCCTCCTCCATTCAATCAAATTTAAGGTAGAGGAGACGCCTCATCAGATAGGATTGTAGGTAGATTAGATGTGATAGAAGTAGACATCATCTCTTTCTAACTTTCATCCCAAATTCCATGTTGTTGTTTTTTTTTTTTCTATACAGCATGGTATCATTTCCTTTTTCCAGCCAGTTTCGGCTGGAAAGATAAGGGGGTCGGGTGGGGAGGAGCCTTCCTCTGTGCCATCCTCTCTCTCCCACTAATAGTTAGAGTAGAATAGTTACCCAAACAGCCAAGTAAGGATCTCAGGGTCTGTTGCTGTTTGGTCTCTCTTTGTATTCCCTTTGTATTCCTCCTCCTCCTCCTCCTCTTCCTCCTTCTCCTCCTCCTCCTCCTCCTCCTCCTCCTCCTCCTCCTCCTCCTCCTCCTCCTCCTCCTCTTCCTCTTTCTCTTTCTCTTTCTCTTTCTCTTTGTCTTCCTCTTCCTCTTCCTCCTCAGGGATTACTTCATTATTGTTATCTCTGACCAAAGGAGGTGATTTTGCGTGGTGAAACTTGCTCCTGATCGTGCGTCGTATCTCTCTCTCTCTCTCTCTCTCTCTCTCTCTCTCTCTCTCTCTCTCTCTCTCTCTCTCTCTCTCTCTCTCTCTCTCTCGTGTTCGCTCGCTCGCTTGCTTTGTAGTCAGGCTGTAAACCAATCAGCAAGTAAGCAAGTAAATGTGTAAAGTTACACACACACACACACACACACACACACACACACACACACACACACACACACACACACACACACACACACACACACACACACACACACACACACACACACACACACACACACAGAGAGAGAGAGAGAGAGAGAGAGAGAGAGAGAGAGAGAGAGAGAGAGAGAGAGAGAGAGAGAGAGAGAGAGAGAGAGAGAGAGAGAGAGAGAGAGAGAGAGATGAAACTATTACGTCATGTAAGTACTGATAGATTGCAATTTCTACATGACATTTAATCTTGTACAATCAAGCTAAAAATAATGAAAAAAGATTATATCCTCCCAACGTAATAGGTGGGAGTACATTACTGTTGGGCATATCAGGTGCACTGGTTAGCTTTTGGCATCACTTTTAGGCGGGAACTTCAGTTTTATTCTATTATGACATGCGAGAGTAATTCAGGGGTAGTGAATTACTGGTAACTCACTCACTCACACACACACACACACACACACACACACACACACACACACACACACACACACACACACACACACACACACACACACACACACACACACACACACACACACACACACACACACACACACACGCACACGTTTATATATTGGAATGGAAGTTATTAATACTGAATAATGCTCAGATGAAAAAGAGACAAATGGAATTAATATATTGAAATTCAACACGTGGAAAAAGGAAAGGGATTTGAGGAACAAAATTGAATTCTTCCGCAGCAAAACAAGATTATGCAAGTGGGCTGTGTCCTCGTGTTTGTTACTGTCCTCCTTCATACAAGTTTTGTGGTTAAAACAGTTGCGCTGTTTTGCTACATATACTTGCAGAAAAGGACATTTTAGATTGATATATTTTTATGGTTTGATGTGTTATTCCTCCGTTGCTTACTGGCTTCCTACCGTATTAATTGATTGATTCATCTAAAGGCATCACAACAACGGGGTCATATTGCGCCGGTGTTGAAGTGATAGCGAATTGGGAGAGGTATGGCAGTGACGATTTTAATGTTAATGGTAGGTGAGATAACTGTGACTTTTCCTATCAGCACTACTAGCGTCTTCAATCTCTTTTTGCTATTTTTTTCTTCTTTTTTTAAAGACTGACTGTGGTCAAGGGCAACAAAACGGGTGAAAAAAAGCCTCCCGAAGGTACCAGTCCCTAAAGAGGACAAAACGAAAGCAAATACAGAATTACATGGATAAGTGTCTTGAGATCTCCCTACTTGTAAGGTGACTATGATTATATATAATAATAGACCTCCTCCGTTTTCGGCTATTCCCGTTATGGGTCGCCGCAACGGATCACCTTTTCCCGACGCTAACTATTGTTATTAGTAAAAAAAAAAAAAATAGTATCTCAAACTTAATCAATCCGGTCTAATCAAGTCTTCACATGCTTATTTGTGCCGGCCTATCTCGGGATGACCTTGAGGCTTCCGTCGCGCCCCTCGCCCCCGTCGTCGTCTGGCTGCCTCTGCTCACACCTGGCCGTCCCGGAAGCCCAAGAATATAGAGCAGCATGTTTGGGCAGGTGGCGAGGCGAGGTGCGGCGTGAGGCGTGAGGTGAGAGGTATTTTAGCCCTGAGCTTCTTGGATGATGGAGGTTGAAGTGAGGTGTTGGTTGTGGTGATAGTGGTAGTAATGATGGTGATAGAGGGGATGATCATGTTTGAGATAGCAGGAAGATTGGTGTTTGTGGTGGTGGTGGTGGTGGTGTTGGTGGTGGTGGTGGTGATGTTGGCGGTGGTGGTGCAGTTTGTGATATCATGTTCATTAGTAGCTATGTTCGTGTCGCAGCGTGCATGAGGGTGGGGCTGGTGGTGGTGAGGCACGGAGCACGAACTTTGAGAAAGGAAGCGGGTGTATAGCGGCAGTGAGTGTAGGGAACGGGTAACTGACTGGCTGATTGATTAATTGACTGATGGTGTATATCGATTGCAGGTGCGGGAAACTGACTGACTGACTGACTGATTGATTGACTGACTGACTGACTGACTGATTGACTGACTGACTGATTGATTGACTGACTGACTGACTGACTGATTGACTGACTGACTGATTGATTGACTGACTGACTGACTGACTGATTGACTGACTGACTGACTGATTGATTGATTGACTGACTGACTGACTGACTGATTGACTGACTGACTGACTGACTGATTGCTTGATTGATTGGTTGGTTGGTGAAATATGTCGCAACAACAGAGAGAGAGAGAGAGAGAGAGAGAGAGAGAGAGAGAGAGAGAGAGAGAGAGAGAGAGAGAGAGAGAGAGAGAGAGAGAGAGAGAGAGAGACCTTCCTCATGACTCTCTTCCCTCCCTCCCTCTTCCGACGCAAAGACGAGAGTCCAAGTCACTTGTCACTGTTTGTCTTGAGGGACTTTCTCAGTAAGCTGACTGTAAGCTCAAAATTAGCGCTGTATAGGAGATTTGTGTCTATTACTTTTTCATCCCTCTTCTTCTCTTCCATTTTCTCCTCTCCCTCCTCTTTTTCTTTTACTTTCTTTTTTTTCGCATGCTCGTTTTCTCCGTACTCGTCCTCTTTGTTGTCCTCCTCCTCCTCCTCTTCCTCCTCCTCCTCCTCCTCCTCCTCCTCCTCCTCCTCCTCCTCCTCCTCCTCTTCCTCCTCCTCCTCCTCCTCCTCCTCCTCCTCCTCCTCCTGTCTCATCCTTTATCCCGCAGGTTCTCTCGAGTCTCTAATTCTCCTTTCCTTTCTCTTCCTTGACCTCAGCCTCTTCATTTTCCCTTATCGCCCCAATCCACAATCCCCCCACAATCTTCCCAGTGTCTCTTAAGTTTTCATGCTCGCCTGAAGCAACTCTCATCCTCCTTCTCCTCCTCCTGCTTCTCCACCTCCCCCGCCTCTTTGCCTTCCCACGCCTCCTTTTTCTTCCTTCTCTTCTTATTGTTTTTGGTCTAATCCGTATTCTTTTTCGTCCTCCACTTTTTTCCTAACTTAATTTCCACGTTCTCATTCATTTTTTTTCTCTTTTTTTCTTTTTTTCTTCTTCCTTCTCCTCTTCGACTAGATAATTTCTCTAGGGTTAATATTTTCTTGCCTGCATTACCAGTCCAGTGGCCCGGACAAGGGGATGCGATTGGGTTTTCTAGAAGTACCCACATCACACACACACACACACACACACACACACACACACACACACACACACACACACACACACACACACACACACACACACACACACACACACACACACACACACTGCAGCCGCCGCGTGAGAGCATATTTTTTATCAGTCTTTTCCCCTCATCTGATGTCATAGTTGAGCGTTTCCCTGATAAATTAACCTCCGCGTGGCCATTATAAAGCCGCCGCACCCCTCTGGTACTATTCACCATTGCCCAGCCGGTCATTAATACCTTTCACTCCTCAGCCTTGGGTGGGAGCGAACCAAATGGTCGAGTGGCGAATTTTATCTGCTTCTCCCGCCCCACCCTCCCTCTCCCCTCACCCTCCACCCCTCCTTGTTTTCTGTCTCCCCTTCCTCTCTTCATAGTATTCATGTCTTCCATTCTCCCTACTCATCTCATCTTCCATTCTCTGTGTCTCCTCATTTCTTCTTCCCTCTCCCTTTCCTTTCCCGCAATTACTGTATTTTATCCCTTCTTCCCTCCCTTTCCTCCCTTCTTTTTCTCATTATGCATGTTTTCCATCCCCTACTCATCTCATCGTCTATTCATTGCGTCTCCAGCATTCTCTCCCTCTCTCTTTCTCTCGCTCTTTTCTTTCTACTCACTTTTATACATAAGTTCCCTGTCTTTCCTTACTTTGTTTTCCATTCATCTCTTCCTCATTTCATCGTCTGTTTCTTGTGTCGCCATTTTCTTCTTGTACTTTCCTTTTTTTTACTATTACTTTTCTTTTTCCCCTCACCTGCATTTTCTCCCCTTTTTCACTCCTTATATGTGTTTTCTTCCCCATTACTCCCTTACTCCTCAGTGCATTCTTTATTCTTTACATGTGCGCTCATTGCTCCTTCCCTCTCTCTCTTTCTCCTTCTCTGTTCCATTTGCTCGTATTTTCTCCCTCCTTCTCCTCTCTTCTCGTCATAATGCATGGTGGATTAGGTTCCTCACTTACACATGTTACAGAATTGTTCCCTGCTGCCACGCCCCACGAGGGAACTCCCTGGGTAAAGCGTCCATCCTCATTCACGCTCATTTCGCCTGCGTGCGTGTTGCGAGAGAAGGTGTGGTCGGTTGGTACGTGAGTCTGGTTATACCGACGAGTCAGAGAAGGAACAGGAGAAGGGAATGAGTAATAGCCAAGGGAACATTGAACAAGAACAAACAAAAAGCAGAACTGTTGGCTCCGAAGAGGTTGGTAGTGTTCAGTTATACTCGTACTGTCTAATCTTAATTATGAGACGTAGGGTAGTAAAGGCGAAGGAACTTGGGAGGCTAGAGAGAGTGAAGAAAATGAAATAGGGTGTAGGTGTAGTGTTCTAGGAATGGAGGGTTGAAGAAAGTGAGGGAGGGAGGGAGCACAGGAAGGAGGGAGTATAGAGTATGAAGGGAGATTGAATGTAGGTTCTAGGAATGGAGAGTTGAAGGAGGCGAGAGAGGGAGAGAGGGAGTTAGGGAGCGGGGGAAGAGAATAGAATGAAGAAAGTGAGATTGGATTTAAGATCTAGGAATGGAGAGATTGAAGGAAGTGAGTGAGTGAGTGAGTGAGGGAGGGAGGGAGTGAGTGTAGGAGAGGACAGAAAAGAGAGAATTGGGAAGAGTAAGCAACATGAAGAGAACAGTGAGATAGAAGGAAGGACATAGGGAAGCAAGTGAGTGAGTGAGTGAGTGAGTGAGTGAGTGAGGGAGGAAGTGAAGGCGAGAGGAAGTGTTGAAGGGTTAGACGGTGGAAATTTGACAGCTGCAGATAAAACGAAGAAATTTCTGATAGATTGAAGTGTGCCTTAGTCTTCCTCTGTTCCTTGATGTGGACGAGTAAAAGGTGAAAAACAGCATGTGTGTGTGTGTGTGTGTGTGTGTGTGTGTGTGTGTGTGTGTGTGTGTGTGTGTGTGTGTGTGTGTGTGTGTGTGTGTGTGTGCGTGTGTCTGATTATCATATTTTCCCATCATTGATCAAGTGACTCAGTAATATTAGGTGATGGAGGTGATGGTGATGGTGGTGATAATGGTAGTGATGGCGGCGGAGGTGATGGCGGTGACCGGAGACTTGCCGAAGGGATAAAAAGTGTGAAGATGAATAGAAGCGGCGATGAGCGGTGACGGGAAGAGGGGGGTGAGGGGGAAGGCGACGTGGTGAGGGGAAAGTGGGAAAAATGCTATCAATTAGGGTGCTGCCATATGGGAACCCCCGCTCCATTACTTGAGTTGCTCCCCCTCCTCCTCCTCCTCCTCCTCCTCCTCCTCCTCCTCCTCCTCCTCCTCCTCCTCCTCCTCCTCCTCCTCCTCCTCCACACGCCAGAGGGGGCCCAAACAATCCCTGTTAGGCTTACCTGGGCTCAAGGTGTTAGGGAGGCACGATCGCATGATACTTGCCGCGCCGTCTCATTACCACCTTCGGGTTACCTATCGATTGACTCCGCTCGCTCACCTGCCGGCGGGCTTGACCATAAGGCAGGCGGAGGGCTTAATGAGGGAGACGCGTTCGGTAACTAGGTAAATTTGTGCGTGTGGATGTGCTTTAGATGTTCTCGTTGTGCTTATTGTAATGGAATAAGGAGAGAGTTTCCTCCTCTTCCGCTTTTGTCGTCGTTTCTTTCATGGGTTTTTCTTAATTTTTATAGTTGCAACTTGTTCCTTTTCAAGTCTTGGCCCTTTTTTATTTATTTTTTTCTTTCGTGTTCTTTGTATTTTTGTTTCTTTAACTTGTCTCTTTACATGCCTCACCAACCCCTTTTTTTATTACATTTATGGCTTTTGTTATTTTTTTTTTAACTTTTAATTTGTTCCTCTTCATGTATAATTTGTTTTCACGGTCGTTGTATATTTATTTCTTTTGATGACTACTTTTTCTTTTCCTTGCTCTCCTCCTTCACGTTAATCCTACGCCTAAACTGTGAATAGAGTAAGAACCGTGAATTACTCTATTTTTCAATGTCGGTCATAATTTCCTTCTTATTTTTTTTTCCAATCCTCTCCCATTCTGTACTACTCACTTGGACTTGAGTTGTGAAATGAAACAGAATAGCAGACTTGAAAGTCTGTTTTTAAAACCTGCGTGATCCTTTGTAATCCTCCTCCTCCTCCTTCTCCTTGCAATCATGGTAGCAGCAGCAGGCCTCACACGCATGAATAGTTCAGTGTTAACCAAGCCCCCACGAAGTGTACTGTCAAAACACACAATTAAAAGTTGTTAAGACACAAGAGACTCGCAACATGGGGTTGAGAAGCAAGAAAATATTAATAGCGAACTGACTGAAGCATTTGCCTGTCATTACTTCTCGGAAAGTCGGACTGGAAAATTGCAAACGCCGGCTTGATACGACCTCTTTTGTCTGTTATTACTTTCATGTTTTTAGGTGAGTGTCAGGTGACTGGAAAGCGACGGCGAGAAGCTTTGACGAGTGTTGGGTATTGGGACATCGTGTGTGTGTGTGTGTGTGTGTGTGTGTGTGTAGTAGTAGTAGTAGTAGTAGTAGTCGTAGTAGTCATAGTGTAAAAGGAAAGAGAAGACACCAGTGAGAAGAGAAAAAAAAGTGGACATTTTGGACGATCAGTCTAATCTAATATTGTGGGGCAAGTTACATATTTCCATGGCCCTTCACTTCACACTTGTAAAAATTATTTCTGAATCTTGCTAATAACATTACTACCACTACCACCACCACCTCCATAGGTCAGGTCATACGAGTAAGACTCTGGCGGCGCTGGTGGAGCTTCCTACTCTGTCAAGGTTTATTTACGGTGCCACTCTGCTGCTGTTACCTGTGACGTCCGTGGGTTATTTCCCAGCTTGGCTCTGCTGTGAAGGTGGAGGTAAAAAACTCAAGTGGGCGTGTATTTTTTTTTTCACACTGGTACGTCAGCAGAGAAAGACTGAAGGTGCGAGACACCCACTTGAAACAGACGTCCTGAGGGGGTCCCCTGAGAAGCCTGTCAGCTGGAGGACAACTCTCTTCTACTGTGAGTTGACTGCTCTCTCCACGGGAAGGTGTGGCCGTCGGCTAGAAATCCTCGTGAGAGTTTGGAGTGAGAAGAGGATTTTACACTTCACGCAGCGCTCATCAAGACTCAAGGCCACTCATTCGCACGTGTCATAGTGTCATGATGAAAGCTCTTATTTGAACAAACCCGACGGCAAGGAAAAGACGACACTGTGAACAAGTTTGCTCAAACACGCGCCATGTACTCAACTAGCTTGCTAATTGTAAGTTGCGCCGGTAGGTCTTCAAGTGTAGTGTGCCTGAGCGAGCTGTGCCTGGCGGCCGGAGCCTGTGTGTGAGTGTGAATGACGTGGAGCACGGCGTCGGAGTGAGGCCTCATTAGCAGCCTAGGCACTGGGAAAGTGCCCGTTCACTACAGTACATTTTATTTTTCAAAATATCTTCGAAGTATCTCAGAGTTGTAATGTTCTGTTTTGCAATTTGATATTCACAGTAGTAAAACAAATTTTGTTCTTATAGCACCGGCCGCGATAGGAAACTAATTTGAAAAATATAACTTTTAGTAAAGTAATTTTGCTCGTATACGTAACGAAAATCATAAGTAACAGACTGGCGACTTATGGGCGGTGTGCCAAGCTTGTCGTCTGCGTGATTTATTTTCTCTCTCTCTCTCTCTGTAGCGCTGGGTGATGGTCTCCGGTGCTGCAGGTTGAGGTGCTGCGGGGGTGCTGAGGCTCAGATATACATCTTGTAGATCGAGTGGTTCCTGCGTGGCGCGATGGCTGGCCGCGGCGGCGATGTTTGGCTGGCTAGATCATTGGTTCACTGGTTCATTGGTTCAGTGGAAGGAGCTTATCAGGGTTGAGTTATGACGGCGATGCCAAGTTCCGTGAACGTTGCTGGGGCGTGTAATAATGCTGTTAGTGATGGAACCCACATTTTCCAAAGGCAGCGATGGAAAAGTGTGGCACACTGAAGTACTCAGGCGCTGCCGTGTGTGTAGGGGTGGCGGGGACGCCGAGGCGCGGAGAGGATAGTCTGTATTTTTGTATCCTGGCAGGGTGAAACAGGGATACGGTTGCCTCAAGAAGTGATGACACAATGTGTAGTGAATTTCATGCCCAAAAATGGAGTAGAAATTAATTTACAGATTATATCAGGAACTCCACAGAGACCAATAAAAACTGTTGATGCGACAGATGGCAATAGTTGCCAGAGTACTGTTTTTATCTGAAACATTTTGTAGGATATGACATCACTACTTTGTGCAACTGTACATATATGGGCACTGTTAGCTTCACTTTCCCCACGCCCACTCTCATTTCCCCGCGGCCTGAAGCGAGAGCCCCGTGAATACCAATCGTGGAGCCGAGGCTTTACAGTCTCCGGTTTGTGTTTGGAATCTTGCACCCTTGGAGCTGGTAATGGTGGGCTGGGCCAGGCGAATGTAAAGTTAACTACCTGTACTTTACCAGAGAGCCACACTGTTTTTTTTCACCGCCAGTACTTCCGTAATCGCCTCTGTACTGTGTGGGAGTTCGCAGAGTACACGTGATCTTTGGTAATGTTATGGTGGCGTGCTGCTGTGTGTGTGAACGAGGTGATATGGTAGAGGAATGAACAGGAAATAATGGAGTGAATGCAAAAACTGAATGAAATTTGATATGCAAGCCTGCTCATATATCGTGGACGTCAAGATCGATGAGGGCTTCTTTCTCCTCAAATTACATGAAAACTCCTCATGAAACCGAATGAATAAACCATCAAATCTTGGTCGTATGATCTCAGCTAATATTTTTCCCGTTGTCCGTATCTGCGTCCTTCGTCGACCCTTCCGGAAACTCTCCTTGCGCGCTGAGACTGAGATCACCGAGATAAAACGCGATGAGGGAATTAAGACGTGTTGCATTGAACTGATTGAATAAATTAGCAAATCATCGATTGTGTAATCTTGTGTACTCGTATATCAGGTGTCCTTATCTGTCGCTTGTCAGCCGGGGTTGCCATTCCCCTCGCGCACTGGGAAACTGATCGGCGAGATAAGACAAGATGGGGAGAGGCGAGTGTTACAGGACTGTGGTGAGACGGGCGGCGAGGCGGGGGCGCGGGGTCCAGCCACACGGCTACCCCGTCCACTGGCATCATTAGGTGAAGGTCACGTTTGTCTGACAGGTGATGCTGGGGAGGGAATCTCATAAAAATGGCGCGCGGAGGCATTGATGAGAGAAGGGTTTGGAGAGGCTGGGGAGATTAACTAATGAGCCGAGGTGAGAGGAAAGATTAATGGGACAGGGCACGGAGCCTCTCAATGGTAAGGGGTTGTCGAGCTGTGAGTGAAGGGCCACGGGAAGCTTTGATTAATGGAGGGGGATAGGGTGGTGCTGGAGGAGCAATGACGCCGCTCATCATCGCCTTAACTACCTCCCTCAACACACAGGCTTGCGCATCGCCCACACGCGCGGCGGTGGAGTCAAGCAGATAATGATTGTGTGCTGCTAATGAGGGCGAGCCACTACTCATGTCACCAGAAAAAAATTATACTAAATGACTTAACTTGAAATAGCCACCGTAATTAACGTTTTTTTCACTGTTGCTTGAGTTAATGAGATTGAATATGGAGTTTTATGAAATAGTGTATATCCGGACATATTGGCTCATATTAAATTGTCTTGAGTGATATAGTTTTGCTCGAATTCTTGCCGCAGCCGCTGCTTCTCCCGGCCAGCAAAGAAGACAGCATTTGTCCCTTTCATCCTCCGCCTGTATCCCCCCTCCCTATCGGCGCCCCTCCCCACCACCGCAGAGCCTCGTTCCTCACTCCTCCATCCCATCATCCATCTCGTCCCTCCCATGTTTCACTTCTGGAGTCTGGGCTGCGTGGGCTCCTGGGCCGCTCAGCCTACCGCTCTGCTGAATGGTTGAGAGAGAGAGAGAGAGAGAGAGAGAGAGAGAGAGAGAGAGAGAGAGAGAGAGAGAGAGAGAGAGAGAGAGAGAGAGAGAGAGAGGAGAGTTTAGTCAGGCGTGGGAGAGGAAAAATGGACTATCTATTGATCGTGTTGCGAGTGCCGTAGCAGGGCCGGGGCGGGGCAAGAGCAGCCCCGTGGTAGCCGTGCCTATGGTCTGGCTGCGGCCCTGGCGGCACCGACCAAAAGTTTGTTATCATTGTAGCAAAGTTGTCTTTCCGGGAACAACCCTCTGATTTATTACTTTAAGTTTGTTTGTTACCCAATGCTGTTTCTTAGACTCCTCTTTTTACGGGGTTGGGTTTTAGGGTATTTATTTAGTGTACTATCATGTCTAAACAGTGTGTGTGTGTGTGTGCATACAGTATATATATATATATATATATATATATATATATATATATATATATATATATATATATATATATATATATATATATATATATATATATATATATATATATATATATATATATATAGACACACACACACACACACACACGCTCACACGGGCAAGACATCCTCCTAGGTGGTGCTGGGCCCCCGAGGTCTCTTGAGGACCTGCAAACCAAATAAGGCTCCGCAGGGTCGTTGAGCTCCACACACGCGGAGGAACCTTACTCAAGTTATTACTGCCCTTGCATCTTGGGTTCAAGCGTCCATGAACCTTGACAGTGAAATGTGCTTGTTGCTGTGGTTACTGAGGTCGTGTTTTAACCTTTGTGGCGAATTGGCTCCTAAGTATTTCAATCAAACTTATGATTCACAAATAGATTTATTTCACACAAGGATGATATTATTATTATTTTCATTGTTTTTATTATTATTATTATTATTATTATTATTATCATCATCATCATCATCATCATCATCATCATCATCATCATCATCATCATCATCATCATCATTATTATTATTATTATTATTATTATTATTATTATTATTATTATTATTATTATCATCATCATCATCATCATCATCATCATCATCATCATCATCATCATCATCATCATCATCATCATCATCATCATCATCATCATCATCATCATCATCATCATCATCATCATCATCATCATCATCATCATCATCATTTTTTTTACCGTGATCTGCTTAAAACTGAGAAGCAAAGGTCTCACCGAAGATAATCACGTGGACTCCTTTGAATGAATGACGGGAAGTGTAAATAAGGATGAGGGAAAGCAGTGCACATCACGTGAATACTCATCGGAGCCACGCCGTGGAGCAGTAGAGTGCGAGCCTCAGGGATTTATTGATTTGTCAACTTATATTTATATATTTGTTTATTTATTTGTTTGTTTGTTTTACTTAGTTTATTTGTTATTCTGTTTGTTTATTTTGTTCTGTATGTACTCTCTCTCTCTCTCTCTCTCTCTCTCTCTCTCTCTCTCTCTCTCTCTCTCTCTCTCTCTCTCTCTCTCTCTCTCTCTCTCTCCACATTCCAATTTCAACATTCCTACTTACTGATTTGGAGTCACTAAGGAGGAGAGGAGAAGGGAGATGCGTGGAGTGGGAGGAAAAAGAAGATGTCGAAGATGAGATGAGGAGAAGAGAGGCAGAATAAATTGAGGCACTTCTTGTTCAATTTCTCCCTTTTTGTATAATTTTTACAGTTAGAATTTGACACTAGTCTGGCCTTTCAAGGTATTTTTTTGCACTGAAAGTAAAAAAGTTTACGAACTCCGGACTGAGACGGACATTATAAAAACTAAGGAAGTTGGTCATTCTCTCTTCGTAAAAGTTTGGAAAAAAAATCGCCTTGTGCCGAAATCAAAGCTTAAAAACTTGCAGTAAGTCCTGAAGTTGAAGTTCTCGTCTTTGAGAAAGCAAGAGATGCAGGAAAAAAAAATACTGGAAAGGAGAGTGATTAAGCTTTCCAGTAATGGCGATGACTGGGTGAGATCATTCGGGCCTCAGATAAGACTTTGCCTTTACTCTCATTTACTCTCCTTTACTCTTTATTCTCCTGCATTACTGAACTGTCGCGTAGCGTATCTTAAACTTCCTCGAAAGGACCAACAAGGCTGCTGCTGTTTTTTTTTTTTTTTTTTTTTGACATTAAGATATAAAATGTTCTGCGACTTGGAGGATGGAGCGTGGGCGTGAAGGGTTGAATTCCTTTAATGTGAGTGGGGCGTGGGTGAAGGGAAAGAAAGATACCACATGAGAAAACGTCTTTAGGTTTCAGCAGCACCTGAGAGGCTTCTGTGGCAACGGAAGCACTTAAAGAACGTCCAGGGTGATGACATACATGAACCATCCACAGTAACAACAACACATAGGAGACATCCATGGGAACAGTAACACAAACATCCAATATCTATAGTAACGCTAACACTGTCGTCAGAAATACCCATGGTGATAGTAAAGTAAAATCCCTCTCATCCGGCATTCGAGTATCCGGCAGCTTCAAGTATCCGGCACATTTTCCCCAAGCCTTAAAATCAATAAAAAATCAATGTGTACTCATAAAATCCATTAAAATTCCCGCGCGAGGCATACTTTGTCCCCTCGCCACCAGAGCGCACTGCTTCGCGCCACCCGCGGCCCACTGCACTGTGTTTACTCAGTGACTCAGTCCCGCATGTGCACTGTTTATCGCCTGACGCCTTCATCATGCCTAAAGTTGTAGAAAAAAGGAAGCGTGTTGTGCTTACACTTAAGCAGCTGATCAGATCTGCTGCTGATTAAGATCAGCTGATCTTTGTTATGGTAAGATGCGTGAGCGTAGGGTGGTGATTGTGGGCATAATTTCACTTCTATTCAAGTATCCGGCAATATTCAAGTATCCGGCATGTCGGCGGTCCCGTTGATGCCGGATAAGAGGAATTTTACTGTAACACTTAAATGCTCATGGTAACAGTAACATCAATAGCAACAATATCACAAAGAAAAAAACATCAATACCAACAACAATATCATAAAGAACATCCGCTTTAAAAAAGGTAATACCTATACTTAAGTAATGTAAGAGCAACACTTATAAAACGTAAGTGATAACAGCAACACATAAAAGGTCGTAAAATTAATTTATACCAAAAGAAACACCGTGAAAGAAACAGAGGCAATATGAAAAGGGGGAAATGGCGTCTGAATGAAGTCTATTTAAGAATACTGCTGAATCTGCATCCCCTTGAGCGAGGCACTCCGTACTGGGGATTAGGATCAGCTGGGGAGGAAATATTTGCCGGTGACTGGAAATGTGTAACTTTTAGGATTTTTAGATGAAAACGAGAAATAAATATAAATACAAAAAGAAAAAAAGATAGACGCATCTTTCCTCCGCTCACTGATTGTTGATGAAATGTTTGCGGGCGAATGTAAATATATAACTTTTTAAAATTGTATATGTATGTGTATAAAGAAAGAAATAGGCAAAGCTTGAGAGAAAAAAGATAAATACTTACATTCTTCCCCCGCTCAGTAATTGGCTGGTTGGTGGCCTCCTTCACCAGGTTTAAGGCGGCAGTGTGTATGCAGTCTTGATGAGCCTCTCACGCAGGCAAAGATTCACAGTTTTTATATTTTACTGTTCTTTTTTTTAACAGCTTTGATCCACTTACTTTGAAGGAGACATTTTATCCGCCGCTTCCCCTTAGCATCCGGCTAATCTTATAATTCTTACAAGTTCATTTAGTCCTTAAGGCAAAGTAAGAGTAAGAGGCCAGCCACTCCCGTTGATCTCTGCTCCTCAGCCTCCTCGTCGTCCTCGTCCTTGACCTCGCACTCGCTCTCGTCCTCGCCAACCTGATCCTTGTCGGCTTCTTTTTTCCTCCTGTTCCTCCTCCATGTCTTCGTTCTCCATCTTTATCTTCTGTTTGTCTTCGTCGTTCTTTTCCTCCTTCTACATCATATTTTCTATGTCGTCGTCGTCGTTGTTGTGTTCCTCCTCCTCCTCCTCCTCCTCCTCCTCCTCCTCCTCCTCCTCCTCCTCCTCCTCCTCCTCTCACTCCCGAAGACAAGCCAACCACATCTCCCGCTGGGCCCGCCTTTCCGCTCCTCCCCTTCCTCCCCCTAAGTACCTCACTCATACCAAATGCCAGAAAACCCGCGTCAAATATTCTTTCCTTGCAAGTTGACTTTTTTTTTTTTTTCTATTTCCTGGCGGAACCTTGAACCCAGGCACTCAAGCTCAGTCCATATTTTCATCTCCATTTCTTATCAACCTTCCATCTTGACCGTTTCGCCCTTCACTCCATCGCCCTTTTTTCACGATTTTAATCTGACTAAAACTGAAGTAGATGATGAGGCTACTCGTAGTTTTTTTTTTTCTCTCTCTCTCTCTCTCTCTCTCTCTCTCTCTCTCTCTCTCTCTCTCTCTCTCTCTCTCTCTCTCTCTCTCTCTCTCTCTCTCTCTCTCTCTCTCTCTCTCTCTCTCTCTCTCTCTCTCTCTCTCTCTCTCTCTCTCTCTTGAATTGGCTTTGAAGTCTCTAGGGAGCGCGAAGGATCTGAAAGGGATAAGGTATACGCTAGTGGCCTGTATGATAATTACTTAATACGCCTAATGTACTTAACTGGAAGCCTGGTATGGGGAGAGAATAGGCTTGTGTGTGTGTGTGTGTGTGTGTGTGTGTGTGTGTGTGTGTGTGTGTGTAGGGGAGAATGATTGATTTCCCAGTCGTGGCAAGTTACAATGAAACATTAATGTGGACGAAATAAATGAGAACGTTGTCAATTACAGACCAGTAAACATTTCTGAATAATTTTTCGTTTATTTATTTATTCATGCTTTTGTTTATTTATCCTTTCTTTTGTATATATTTAGGTTTTTGTTTACATATCTATCCCTGCGCTGGACGGCGTGTGGCGCTTTCTTCCGTCCACGTTGTTTCACTGTAGAATTTAAAATGACAAGACAAGTAAAATCCTTCACTCATTCATTAAACAAGTTTACCCCATTTGCATCTTGCCTCCCGACCGGCTAAATGAAGGCCGGAAATGCTGCACCGGAAATACCTCCAACGTCAACTTTAATTCACTTTTCAACAGGTATAAAATGCTTCGGTACAATTCTGAAACTTTAAATTTGAATTTTTCTCAAATATTTTGGTGAAAATTCCCCCTTTTTAATTTTGCCCTGTTGACGTGGTGTCATTGGAGCGACAGGCCGTGAGTGTTGCCAGATTAAGCCCGGCACCGGCGTGATTACCGTGCAGGGGGACGCCGGGCAGCGGGCGTGTGTGGCAGCCGGGCGGCGACTGAGTGTGCCAGTGAGTGTCAGCTGGAAGTAGTGGCGTTGGGGGCGGAGCGTGCTTGATAGTTGGGAGTGATGATGGGGATGCTTGTGGGAGTAGGGAATGGTGCTGATGGGGCACGTGTATCACAAGGGCAGAGGAAAAGGTGTGATAGTCGTGGGGATAGAGAGGCATGGATCGCATCAAAACCTGTGGGGGCGGCGCCTGGGCACTTAATGCAGACATGTAGGAAACTGGGAGGGAATACTTACTTGGTTGGTGGTGAACATGTTGAGTAAGCGTATGAAACCTGGGGTGATGTGGCATGGCGCGAAAAGTTGATTAAAATGCAATCAAAATATAGTAATTGTTGAATATTGATAGGTATATAAATGTGCAGACTGACAGATAGCACAGGGTTAAAGAGAGAGAAAAAAAAAGTTGGGATATGTACATGCTACTATCTCTCGTTGGTGCAAAGTAATGCCTACAATTCCTTCATTGTTTCCGTGGCCAGGTTACAGAACTAGACATGTTGTGTAGTGTTTAAGTGAACAGACTCGTACAGAAAATAAATATGAAGGAGCGACAGCCAGACGCCCTTCTCCCCCTCGCCTCTGGTCCCGGACAGCAAGAGCCCGTTGACAAATCACCGAATTACACCTTCCATTTCCCTTGCCAGGAGGAAGAGCTCGGTGGCCGAAGGTTTACTGGAGGGGTAAGAGGAAGGCTGCCGCAAGCCCCTGAACTAAGGGCAACCAGAGTTAGCCCTCCTGGAGCGTATGGAGTGACTGACCCGCCCTGCTCGTCTCATTTCATGGAGAGAACAGATCTCCGCTGGGGACCTGGAGATGCAGATTCCCGGAGAAGGTCATACCCTTTACGTGACATCGCTACTGCAGGTGTTGCTTATGGCCCAACACTTCGGTCATCCTTCACACCCCGCACCGATATGACCGCTCCCATATACCAAGATAGAGGACGATTTCAAGAAGGCTTCGCAGTTTATCAAGGCGGCAGTATTCACCGTACGCCGGACATGCAAACGTTCCAGCCAACACCTTGCCATGGCCTTCGGCATGACTCTCGGAGGAGCGGGAGTCACGAGCCCCCTTTTCTGAGTGATGACGCTCCACCAGATTCTCTGTGCACTGCAGGTGACACCCGCGCAGGCTGCAAGAAGGCCTTCTTGACCGAAGCAGCTGCGTGCAACACTCGGCTTAGTGACTCTCCGGAGACTCGCAGAACATCTCAGACAGAACCACTGCTGTTCGAGGGACCGTGGGATTATAATATGTGGAGGACGGCTCGCTCGCCCAGCTGCTGCAGCACCAGCACCATATACGCCAACACTTCGGATCCGGGGGCGCCGCAGCCGACTTACGAGAATGTTTTCGAGTGTTTGGTACGTGAGGGAAGTACGCCTCCCATACCCTCCCCCGGCTGGCCTGAAGAGCCCATCTACGCCACTCTTGGGGGACAGGTGGGGAATGAAGGTGTAACTGATTTCATGGGTGAAGAGTCTCCTCCTCATGCCGTTTCGGAGGCATCGCAGGTGGCTGCGGGAAGCCCCTGCCCCAGCGACGACAAGGACGCTGAGTCGTCGAGTACAGATTCCAGCGATGAGTTTAGCCCGTCAGCCTCAACACTTACGCTGCGCCCAGGTGGTGAGGGCCAGGCGTGTGAGACTGGAGATCACAAGACCGAGGAGGCGAGTGGACATGCTCATGCCCCAGACACACCGCCTCCAGCTCTGCCTCCAAAACTCCTGAAGAAGAAGCCACCAGGCCTGAAGCTTCACATCCCTGAGACTGTTCCGGCGACGGAGGATTATGGTCTACAGGTTCGTTTGCCTCTAAAAAAAGATGAAAACTTGACCTCTTCCTCCTCTGGCGTGCCTCCTGCCCCTTCCAGCCCTGGAAGCGAGACTGTGAGGCCTGGGGAATGCCGGCAAGGTTCTCTCTACGTAGTCGTGGGTTCATCATCATCATCGTCAACAGGTGAGCCTCGCTTCAGACTTGACTAATTCTGAGTAGCTCAACTAACCCAGGGGCTTGACTTGTACCAAGGTGCTTATTCAACTCAGACTTTACTGTTTGTTGAAATTAATTAAATTTACATCAGATTTTTAATGGTAAACACGTCTGCTGCTGTGTACATCCTCATTAAGAGACATTGTTCCTCTACGATTCTCCAAATAGAGTTCATAAAAAAATGCTCGGCCTCTTAATGAGTTTTTAATCGAAATTTGTGAAGACGATAAGAATTGCAAACACTAGTCGAGCGGAACCAATTCCCAGCAAAAGTTTTCTTAGTTTATGATTAAAGAAATTAGCAGTTCCTTAATTAGCTGAGACTCAATGTTGACATTCCACCCAAGTGGGTCGAGAGAAGCATGATGTGCGCACGAGATGCCTTAAGGTCGAAAGTATATGGTCCCATGGAAGGGTTTCCATCCTCGTAGCCTCTGTGGAGTAACACTGCTTTGTAACCCCCACACTTCCCACCACTTCATTGAGAGACAGTCACAAGTTTGTGGGATTTTTCATGTCATCGTTTTTTCTCAACTTTGTTATGGTTTGGAGTAAGGGAAGCGGCGGGGCTCCTGGGGCCGCCACAGATGAGCCGCCACTGGCAGGTTGACAGACTGACTGGAGCGTGGCAAAAAGCTGTGCGTTAGCTTTATGTCTCTGGGAGAAAAAAAAAAAAAAAAAATAGATAAATAAAATAAAATAAAATGAAATAAATAAATATAAAATAAAATAAATAAAATAAAATAAAATAAAATAAATAAATAAATAAGAAAATAAATAAAAAAATAAAAATAAAATAAAAAAGCTGCTCTCCCTTAGATAAACACAAAGGTGTTTTAGGGAATTATATGAACCAGCAGGGGAATTAGACAGTTTGCGTAACATAAACACTTCTCCATTGTTGTAGATTTATCCTGCGTTAACATGCATGCGTCGCACTGCTGCTCGAATCTAGTAATATTCGATATTTTTGTACATCAGCAGTATGTACGAAGCCCTGCCTCACACATCAGTGACGTCAAATGAACCCG
>NC_087160.1:10630000-10632500 GCF_035594125.1 Scylla paramamosain
CACACACACACACACACACACACACACACACACACACACACACACACACACACACACACACACAGTACTCGTAGATAAACCGGCAGGTGCAAAGAATATCTGCGACTGCATTTTGTACAGCGAGAGACCAGCAGAACACAGCCTTACCGTCCACTCCCCACACGCTCTTCACGTACTGCATTGCACTGAACGTTAGAAGTCTGCACCCTCAACATTAACTGATGGCGAGGAGTCAAAGGAAGGCCGGTGCTGTAGTCTCAGTTTTAGTCTCAGCTTCTTATGGGAACTCCCGCACCAAACTTTCCTGTGACGAGAGAGAGAGAGAGAGAGAGAGAGAGAGAGAGAGAGAGAGAGAGAGAGAGAGAGAGAGAGAGAGAGAGAGAGCGCTCTGGCTCTATGCTTTTGGCTACAAGAGACTTATCTTTATTAAAATTAAACTGCGCCTAAATAATAATAGCAGGAGAATAAATATTGTTAATTAAAAGATGCATGCAGGTCAGGTTGAGTTTTATGTTATACTTAGGTGTGCTTTATTATGGCCAGATGCACTGAAATATACAAATTATGATTATGAACGTTTGCTCTCTCTCTCTCTCTCTCTCTCTCTCTCTCTCTCTCTCTCTCTCTCTCTCTCTCTCTCTCTCTCTCTCTCTCTCTCTCTCTCTAGTTATGATGTATCTGTCTGTCTGTCTGTCTGTCTGTCTGTCTGTCTGTCGCTTGCTTGTATGTTTGTTTGTTCGTTTGAGTGTGTGTGTGTGTGTGTGTGTGTGTGTGTGTGTGTGTGTGTGTGTGTGTGTGTGTGTGTGTGTGTGTGTGTGTGTGTGTGTGTGTGTCTCTCTCTCTCTCTCTCTCTCTCTCTCTCTCTCTCTCTCTCTCTCTCTCTCTCTCTCTCTCTCTCTCTCTCTCTCTCTCTCTCTCTCTCTCTCTCTCTCTCTCTCTCTCTCACACACACACACACACACACACACACACACACACACACACACACACACACACACACACACACACACACACACACACACACACACACACACACACAAACACAGTACACGGCACACCCAGCTGACAAATGCTATTTCTTTTTCCATTACCTTCCCCTCCTCTGCTGCCGCGGCCAGCCACTGTGAACCACTCCATCCCAGGCCACGTTTTCTCCCTTTATCCGAAGCCAACACCTGTACCACACCTGGGTAAAGGCGGCCACAAGCAATATTGTCACTGTGCACGCCCGATTTTTATTTTCACTCCAACTATTTTTCTGTTTAATTCGTTAGAAACACGTATATACATTTTAGCTTGCTGCATTTTCCTGTTCCGTTATAAAAGATTCTCACAGTTGTTGGCACCCTGGTGATCCAGATGGAGTGTCTAAGTAATGGGAAATTTCAGGAAGAATATTTTCAGTGAATGTGTTACTAGGGAATGGTGCTTGAGTCCTTTGTGTTTGGGTCAGTGTGTGTTGTGAGGGTCAGGGGATGGGAGTAGAGGTACACACACACACACACACACACACACACACACACACACACACACACACACACACACACACACACACACACACACACACACACACACACACACACACACACACACACACACACACACACACACACACACACACACACACACACACACACACACACACACACACACACACACACACACACACACACACACACACACACACACGGTGGTCAATTCTCCCCGAAAATTTTTCCCTCCACAGTCGATATTTTTGTCCGGATCGCTGCGGTCGCCGCGTGTCGTGTCCCGCCCTTAAAAACTTGTTCGGGCTATGTTCAGGGTATGTATTTTGTGTCCTGTTTGAGTGGCGTGCCGACGTGCCACCCGCCTTGTTACATGAGTCTGGACACTGACGTGACATTTCAGCCTTTCACGTCTTAACGCTGCACCAATTATCCACACAACTGATTTTTCTTGTTTTCAGTGTCACCGTCAGGAGTGAAGGGACAGATAGACCACCATCATGTCGCCTGTCCATCTGGATGACACCAATCCACACACACACACACACACACACACACACACACACACACACACACACACACACACACACACACACACACACACACACACACACACACACACACACCTCCATCAGTCAGCCCTCGCGCCCACGGCCCCGCAGGTGAGGCTTGCCCGCACACCTGCCTCACCGCCCGGGGCCGTCACCATGGAGACGACGTTACCTGTCTCCGTAGCTCACGCTGCGGCCCCCGCCTCGCCGGGTCGGGTAGGAAGAGGCGGGACCGGGCGGGGTGGATCCGGTGCGGTAGAGGACTGTGGATTTATCGTGTCATGAAAATTGGTGGTGGTTGGCGTCGGAGTGTGAAAGGATTGGAGGGCATCAGGCATGACTGGAGGAGTGAATTCTGCCTCCATTTGGTGCTTAGGAAAAAATGTGGTCTTCAGTTCCCAGGTGCGCTATACTGCTGATAATTTTATTGTATATGCGTCTCTCTCTCTCTCTCTCCTCTCT
>NC_087160.1:10637500-10640000 GCF_035594125.1 Scylla paramamosain
CTCTACATGGTGACACACACACACACACACACACACACACACACACACACACACACACACACACACACACACACACACACACACGGTACTTTTCTCTCGTCTTTGGCAAACAGGAGGGTCGATTGCACGTTTGGGGATTTGCATTGTTAAGTGAAGCAGCGAAGCATTATGGTATTTTTCTGATGGTCGTAATTACAGAGCTTTGAATTAGCTAGTCTTGACCCCCATTCCATCCTCTCCCATCCTGCAGCCTGCACTTTCACCCTTCCTCCTGGCTGGCCCCTGTTGATGCTCTGTGCCGTCTGTATACGTTGTGGTAGTGGTGGTGGTGGTGGCAGCAGTTGCGTTCTTCATTATCTTTCATTTCCAAAATACCTTCCTTTGGCTTTTATCCTTCCCTCTGTAACTTCATCTCATGTTTCCTTTCTGATCATTGTCTTGTTGCTGTAGTGTAGTAAGTGGTCGCTGCTGTTTTCCTACGTTTATTGACGGTGGATTTCCTCATAGTTCTGTCCTGTCATTCGCTGTCTTTCTGTTATCAATGATCTTCACAGTCAGACTCATTGTCCTATCCACTCTTACGCTAATGACATAACTATGCACATTTTCACGTCTTTTCCTAGACATCCAACACTTCAAGAATCCTGCAGTTCACGCAGGGAGGCCACATAACACCTGATTTGTGAGCTTTCTGAAATTTCTGAATGAGGCAGAGCAAAATCGGTCTTTTCAATGCCTCAGAAATTCATTTCCTCCATCTATCGACTCGACTTGGTCTTCCAAATAACTATCCCTTCTTCAGTGATAATGAAACTGTCTCCTTCTACATTGAACATCCTCGGGTTGTCCTTTACTAAAAATCTAGATTGGAAACTTTACATCTCTTCTCTCGCCAACAGCTCTTATGAAGTTAAGCTTTCTAATTTTTTCCGCCAGTTTTATCATCCAACTGCTACCTCTCTTCAAGGACTATCCGCATGTGTATGGAGTATGCCTTACGTTGGGGGTTCCACACCTACTGATCTCTTGAACGGGATGGAATAGCAAACATTTCGTCTTATCAACTCTTCTTTCTTTGCTGCAAGATTGCATCTCTTACTTTCTTCTATCATTACTTTCGTGTCATCAACTCTTCTGAACTTGCTAAGGGTGTGCCTACCCCTCTGTTGTGCTCTTGCTGCACAAAACTGTGTACTTTCATCCCTGTTCTGTTCACCTCAACCCAAAAGTTAACCAGTGTTCTCAAATTTTTATCTGATACTGGTAAGCTCTAGACCCCCTCGCCTGCTTCTGTGTTTCCTCCTGCCTATGACTTAAACGCTTTCAAAAGGGAAGTTTTAAGACACTTCTTGTAATTTCGGATCTGCGTTCGAACTTTGCTTTACAGATTGTCACTTGCAGTGGAACTTTTTTTTTCCCCATTTTGTGTTGTCCTTGACCAGTCCCTTCTACATTAAAAAGAAAAAAAAAAACACATCAGTTGTCACAAAGCTATATGTGAAGGTAATTTTGAGAGCAGTGAAGAGTGGTTAGCAGTTGATACCCAGGTACTGTAATGCACGACCTGTCACTGCTGCCTGTGTTTTAGAGATGACAGATTGTACATTAAATGTACTTGGTACTCCATTTTAATGATTTTTTTTTATTTCCTTGCCAGCGGTGGAATAAGTGTGGCGCATGTTTTGTTTAATAAAAAACTGTTTCCGAGTACTGTGATAACATTTACATACATTAAATCAGTATTTTTCCTCCCCACAGGTAAGGCCGCGGGCTGTCCTCGTTACACCGGCCACTGTAAGTAGGTTACTTTTATTTGCTGTTTTACCGTTGGTTCGTTCTCAAGGTTGCTGTGCGAGCCCGCTGTTGACTTTGAATTAATTTCTTCTCATATAATTGGATCACCATGTGTTCTTTATGCGTATTGTGATGTGCAGCATTACGGGGCTGGACGGTGCTGCTAGGAACGGCAGCGCGGATTTCTGTGCGTATTGTATTGGTGTTATACAAGTGATCGTGGTACTTAGGATCTCTGGTGGTCTGTCACTGCAGCGAGTATCTCCTTTAGCGGGAGTGTTGTCAGGCTGGCGTCTTTTCCGTCACCTCTCCCCAAGTCATCGAATCCAAGAAATTACGTTTTCTCAGTGCGTCTCATGCTCGATTTTTTTTTTTTTTTTTACGTATATATCCTTTATAAAGTGTGGGGTTCAGCTGTTTCTTTCTTACTTCTATAACGGTGTTTTTTTTTTTTTTTTATGGTATTCTGTGAGCGCTCTGCAGTCCGTTATACTACCTTATTTTCTAGGTGTGTTGGCGGAGTGAGAAGGCTGACCTAGTTTATATCATGAAAGCTGAAATTATTTTTCATATTGCGTAGTATTTATTTACAAGAAAAAAAAATAGTAGCAAAGTACGATTTTAAGCCTCGTTGTTGTCAATACAGCAGTGCATCAGAAAGGCTTGATGTTAGGTAAGCAATGTTGCGAGTAATCAAACAGCTTCA
>NC_087160.1:10645000-10667500 GCF_035594125.1 Scylla paramamosain
TGCTCCTTTGGTATCGATCACCCTCAACTTTTCTTCATTAACTTCAGCAACATTCGCGGTCTTAGATATAATTTTCAATCTGTAGAACACCACCTCTTCTCTACAAAGCCTAACATTCTTTTCCTCACTGAAACTCAGGTGTCTGAGGAAATTGACAGTAGCCCCTTTTCTGTTTTCTTCTACTTTCTATATCCTCATTTTTAATCTGAAGCTGGATGTTGCGTCTATGTGCGCAACGATTTATCCTGCTCTCGTGCCCACGCTCTTAAATCTTGCGAGTTTTTCACCATCTGGCTACGGCACTCTCAAACTAAATTTATCTGTGTTGTATACCTCTCACCTAACTCCTCTGACTATAAGAAATTCTTTGACTACTTAACTTCCAAAGTGGAGCACATTCTGACCCTCTTCCCTTATGCAGAGATCTCCATTCTTGGAGACTTCAGTGTTCACCACCAGCTTTGGCTTTACTCTCCCTTCACTGACCATCCTGGTGAACTAGCCTTTAACTTTGCTATCCTCCACGGCCTAGAGGAATTGGTGCAACACCCTACTTGCATTCCTGTCTTGGAGATACACCTAATATTTTTTACCTTTTCCGAACCTCTAATCCTTCTGCTTATGCTGTTAACCTATCTCCTCCGTTGGGCTCCTCTGGTCACATTATCATATCTGTATCCTGTCCCATCGCTCCAACACCTCCTCAGGATCCCCCTAAGAGGAGGTGCCTCTGGTGTTTTGCCTTTGCTAGTTGGGGTGACTTGAGGAGGTATTTTGCTGATATTTTGGAATGACTTCTGCTTCCGTGTCAGGGACCCATCTCTGTGTGCCGAGCGGATGACAGGTGATAGTGTCCGGCATGGAAGCGTACATTCCTTACTCTTTTTCTCAGCCTAAAACCTTCCAAACCTTGGTTCAACACAGCCTATTCCCGTGCTATACATGATAGAGAGGTGGCCCACAAAAGGCACTTGAGCTTTCCATTACCAGACTCTCATACGTTTTATATTTCTGTCCAAAACCATGCCAAGTCTGTTCTCTAACCATCCAAAAACTCCTTTATTAATAGAAAGTGTCAAAATCTTTCAAGATCTAACTCCTCTCGTGACTTCCGGCACCTAGCCATAAACATCTCCAATAATTTTGCTTCTTCTTTTCCTCCTTTATTTCAACCAGATGGCACCACTGCTATCACGTCTATCTCTAAAGCTGAACTCTTCGCTCAAATCTTTGCTTAAAACTTTACCTTGGATGATTCAGGGCTTATTCCTTCCTCTCCTACACCCTCTGACTAATTCTTCGCAATGATGTTTTCCATGCCTTCGCTGGCCTAAACCCTTGGAAGGCTTATGGACCTGATGGGATCCCTCCTATTGTTTTCTGAAACTGCGCCTCTGTGCTTGCACCTTGCCTAATTAAACTCTTTCAACTCTGTCTGTCAACATCTGCTTTTCTTTCTTGCTGGAAGTTTGCCTACATTCAGCCTGTTCCTAAAAAGGGTGACCGTTCTCATTCCTCAAACTACCGCCCTACTGCTTTAATTTCCTGCTTATCTAAAGTTTTTAGTCTATCCTCAACAGGAAGATTCTTAAACACCTATAACTTCACATGTCTGGGAGGGTTCCACTCATACCGCTCTTTTAGACAGGGTGGAATCAAAAGCTTTTCGTCTCATCAACTCCTCTCCTCTAACTGACTGTCTTCAGCCTTTTTCTCATCGACGCAATGTTGCATCTCTAGCTGTATTCTACCGCTATTTTCATGCCAACTGCTCTTCCGATCTTGCTAACTGCATGCCTGCCCTCCTACCGCGGCCTCGCTGCACAAGACTTTCTTCCTTCTCTCACCCCTATTCTGTCCACCTCTCTAACGCAAGAGTTAACCTGTATTCCCAGTCATTCATCCCCTTCTCTGGTAAACTCTGGAAACTCATTCCTGCTTCTGTATTTACACCTTCCTATGACTTGAACTCCTTCAAGAGGGAGGTTTCAAGATACTTATCCTTCAAGTTTTAAACACCACTTTGGACCCTATTCTGGACGGGCATGTCAGTGGGCTTTTTTTTTTTTTATTAGATTTTTGTTGCCCTTGGCCGGTGTCCCTCCTACATAAAAATAAGTAAATAAATAAATAAATAAGATATCTGATCGCCAGTATGGGTTCCGTCAAGTCCTCTCTACTGGTGATCTATATATATATATATATATATATATACGAGGTGTGTCATTAAAGTTCCAGGACTGATGCCACACAAGTTTTATTTCACATCCAGGCTACAAACTATAGGTTATCTCCTTCGAAGTAATCCCCCTGGCACCGCATGCACTTGTCCATCCTTCTCTGCCAGGCTTGCATGCACTGCTGGAAGGATTCTTGCGGGATGCTCCTCAGCTCCGTCGTCACGGCCTTTTTGATGTCGTCCGCATCATCAAAACGGGTCCCCTTCATGACCTCCTTGAGCTTGGGGAAGAGGAAGAAGTCGCACGGAGCGAGGTCAGGTGAGTAGGGCGGTTGCTCCAGCACGGCGATGTTCTTCTTGGCCAAGAACTCTCTGATGCTCAGGGCATTGTGAGCAGGCGCATTGTCGTGGTGAAGCAGCCACGAGTTGCCCTGCCACAACTCCCGCCTCTTCTCGCGCACTGCACGAAGCAGACGCCGCAGTACTTCTTTGTACACATGTTGGTTGACTGTCTGGCCCTGTGGCAAGAACTCGCAGTGGACGATGCCCCTCACATCGAAGAAAGCGATCAACATGACCTTGAAGCTGGACCTGGACTGCCTTGCTTTCTTCGGCCGTGGCGACGCCGGACTCTTCCATTGAAGGCTCTGGCGTTTGGTCTCCGGGTCGTACTCAAATACCCAGGACTCATCGCCGGTGATGACTCTCCTGAGCAAGTCTGGTTCAGTTTCCAGACGCTCGAGGATGTCCTGACACACCTGCATGCGTCGTCCCTTCTGGTCATCGTTCAGGAGTCTCGGCACCATCTTCGCACAGACTTTCCGCATGCCCAGATCTTCAGTGATAATCTTCCACACGCTGTTGTGGTTCATGCCAAGCTCATCTGCGATCTTTCGAACAGTCAACCGACGATCGTCACGCACCATCTGCTTGACACGCTCAACATTGGCCTCATTCCTGCTCGTTGAGGGTCTTCCACTCCTGGGGTCATCTTCCACGTCCTCCCGGCCCTCTTTGAACCTCTTGCACCACTCAAAAACACGTGAGCGTGACATTGTCTCATCCCCGTACACTTTTTGCAGCATACCCAGTGCTTCTGACGGCGTTTTCCCCAACTGCACCAAAAACTTCAAGTTTGTTCGCTGTTCAGCGCTCATTGTTAAACGACCTGCAACAGAGGACATGATTTTAAAAGCACGTAAGAAAAAGATTAGTGACTGTAGAGGGTTGGGAGCGCAGTTGTATACTCCAGAAGGATTACTTTGAAGGGGAAATATGGTGGTTTGTGGCTTGGGTTTGAAATTCATCTTTTAGGACACCAGTCCTGGAACTTTAATGACACACCTCGTATATATATATATATATATATATATATATATATATATATATATATATATATATATATATATATATATATATATATATATATATATATATTTTTTTTTTTTTGCCTTTGGCCGGTGCCTCTTCATAAAAAATTATACATATATATATATATATATATATATATATATATATATATATATATATATATATATATATATATATATATATATATATATATACACACACACATACATACATACATACATACATACATACATACATACACCACCCTGTACTTTTCCACATCTTTTCATAGACTGTTGGAAAGATCACAAATGTATTATTATTTTTTTTTTTTAAGAGTTGAGGAAAAATGAATGAGGAAGCAGTGTAATAGTGAAGCAGAAGCAGTAAAAGAATGACAGAAGGAAAGAGTGGATGGCAAGAATCGCTATGAGGGGAAACAGGTCACAAGAAGAAGAAAAAGAAGCTACTTGCCACATAAATAGGTTGCATCACTTCCAAATACACGGAAGCCATTATAATTTGTTTTCTACATTTATTATTAAATCTGCTTAGTTTTAGCTTCAGCCATGGCTCTAGTGAATAAAGGAAATGCTTCTCTCTGTGTGAAGCGCAAATACTCTATATTATCCATAAGAGATAAAGTTTAACTTCTGAAAATAAATTCGACAGCGGTGTGACTTGCAAAGCTTGTGTGAATTATACAGTATTGGCTATTTGATAGTTTATGTCAAAGAAACTAAAAATGATTCATTTTCTTTTGTTAAGAGAATCGGCTGTATTGATGGTATCGGCATCGGCCAGAAATGAAGTATTATAATTCACTCCAACATCGGCAATTTTCCTTTCTGTTTCTTTATATCATAAACTGTACCGATACCGATGTCATATGTACAGCCGATACTGTTAAAACCATTATTACCACTGCTACCACCACCACCACCACCCATAACCATAATTTATATCCATTCAGAGACATTAAGCGGAAAGTTTTATCTTGGGTTATGGTTTCAGTCGCGTACGCCGAGGAACAAGGAGAGATACTGGTAGTAATTAGATGGCCTTGTGTAGGGAAAGGTGTATTGGCGCGGCAAAAATCTCTTCACGCGTGTGTCTGTGTCCTCATTACATCGACTGTCGCAGCGAGATCAAAGCTAGAAAGAAGTCTCGCCGGGTGAGGGGGGGACATCTTAGCCATGTATGTGAGGGGAGGGGAAACCGATGAATGTGTAAGTGCAAGGGGAAATAAGCGGTCCCTTTGCCGGCGTCTTGTAGAAAACATGGCCAACTTAAGTGAATATTATACTATCATTACCACCGCGTTCATTCACCAAGATTAGCATACGTGAATGGAACACTTTAAGAATACCTTCCAAAAAAAAAACAGTTTCCTTGTGAAAAGATTAAAAAGAAAATGAAAAGAGGAAACAGAGCAGAATTTTCAAACCCCGAATTAAAAGTAAACAAAGAGAGAGAGGATAACTCTTTAGAAACTGCCTTTTGTTACTTTTTGCTTTGTTTGTTTCTTGTTTATTTGTATCGTATTGCCAAGACCATTCAATGAATAATGTGCAATTTTTTTCTTTTGTTCTGCATTCCCGTTGTATTAGTACGTGTGTGTGTGTGTGTGTGTGTGTGTGTGTGTGTGTGTGTGTGTGTGTGTGTGTGTGTGTGTGTGTGTGTGTGTGTGTGTGTGTGTGTGTGTGTGAAGAGATGCCAACTGTGTACGAGTAAGCTACATTTCAGCTTGAAGGAGATATTCTCATCTTGTATTTTCCTCTCTCTCTCTCTCTCTCTCTCTCTCTCTCTCTCTCTCTCTCTCTCTCTCTCTCTCTCTCTCTCTCTCTCTCTCTCTCTCTCTCTCTCTCTCTCTCTCTCTCTCTCTCTCTCTCTCTCTCTCTCTCTCTCTCTCTCTCTCTCTCTCTCTGTGTGTGTGTGTGTGTGTGTGTGTGTGTGTGTGTGTGTGTGTGTGTGTGTGTGTGTGTGTGTGTGTGTGTGTGTGTGTGTGTGTGTGTGTGTTTAATTTTTACACACACACACACACACACACACACACACACACACACACACACACACACACACACACACACACACACACACACACACTTGCAACTGACGTTCATGAATATTACTGATTCAAACAGCGTCGTCAATACCTGAGTAAATGGTGCGAGATGAGGTGCAGTAACATTTTTGTTTTGTCACTTAACGCACGACACGCACAACGCTGCTTGCTCTAAACACGGGATGGATTGAAAGTTGCTTTTAGTAAACACAGGACGAAGTGAACATTGTTTTTACGAAATACAGTACGTGCTTAACCTTCCTTTTGCTAAACACTGGGCGGATTAAACACTGCTTTTACTGAACACGGGATGGATTTGACATTTTTATCAAACAAAAGGAAGGACTGAACAAAGCACTTCCTTCTCTAAGTTAGTTTAATACTGTAGTTTCAACATGAACGGTACAAGGGACATGTCTATGTAAAGAAATAGATAACAAGACTACGTAGAGGGTACACATTTACACATGCAGGTTTTATATAATTTCTTTCGTGAGCGTAAGGAACAGCAAAGGGTGAAGGTAAGCTCGCACGTTCCCTCCAGTGATGCAGACACCCCTGAGTCCTTCACGTTCCTTGGCGACTTTTAAGAGTGCTGCAGCGGCGTGTGGTTCTCGGGAGGGGGAGGATCAGGTCGCTGTGGAAGCTAAATTGGCCTGTGCTTCTTGCAACACTTTGTCGGCTCTTTTACTGCAGCGTTTTTTGGTCTGTTTCCTTTCTGCCACCCAACCGGTTATTTTTAGTCCGTGACGTGTCTTCATTTGCGTAAAGAAAACATTTGATGAAATGGAGAACGGTGTTAGTCGAAGACAACCCAGCGTAGCCACGTATCTCGCCATTTTTAGGCGAAATCTAGTTCCATTTTTATATCACTCTCTCATTTGTAGGTGCATAGACCAACTTTTATGTTACACAACGTGAATTTTTACTGATATACAAATTATAAAATGAAAACAGTAACTCGTGTTATCAAAGATGTTTTAACCTTTTCTACATATCTAGAGGGGTGGATCATCATCACTTTGTAGGGTGTACAGGAATGGATGGGTTACGGTGATAAGGTGTGAGTGGTAAGGGGTCGTGAGCGCGGAAGCGTTAGGGCCTCTCCTCGCCGATGGACGAGGCTCGTGATGAACGAATTAGCAAGAGTGATGACCGCCCGGCCCGCCGCCCTCTGCCACAATCCCACTCATTAGCCATCGGTCCACATAGGTACTGCCTCTGCTCGCCGGGGATTACACAGGTGCTCCCAGTAACAGGTGAAAGTGAGCGCTGAAAGTGGTTGCATCATCGTAAATATATTCATGACAATTTGCTGCATATTGTAGTGTCCTGCTGTGTCAAGCTGAGTTGTGCTGAGTGGCTGCGCGGCTCGTGAAGGGTACCCGAGTGTGTTCTCCACGCAGATGACCTGCTAGAACTCCATCATTCATTTGATGCAAGCGGGCGGTGCGTTGTGGTGGATTGTGTAGCACGGGTGAAGAGTTAGGGGTTTTAGTCGCCCCAGCCACAAGTGTTGTCTTGCGGCCTGACAAATGCTGCACAGGGACGATCCGCAGGCGCTTCTAAATACTATAGCGAGAAACAACTGATGTGTCACATGCCCTGTTGTTTAGTAGGAACGTTTTGATCTTGCTAAGCATTGGTGATACATTCACATGTACCACAGGTGACTTTCCTCTCTTGCTTAAGAAGTAAAGATACCGTTACAAGCGATGTAATCACGCCTCACAGCTCACCTCTGAGCCTGCTCACCCAGGGGCGGGCCTCGCACCCAAGCTCATCCCATACTGTATTTATTCTGATCAGTCCCACCCAGCACACACCAGACCACCCTACGAAAATCTATCCCCTTCCATCCCTCCCCGGGCGGAGCCCATAGCAGCCCAGCCTCCATTACGCACATTTCACGACAAAGTGCTTCAGCTTGGCCAAACAAACACTAATCATGAGCGACTAATCATGAGCCAAAGAAGAGAAAGCCAATAAGAATCAGTCTGTTGTAATGATGATCACTGAAAAGAGACAATGCGTACCATGGAGTTGCAAGGGAATATTGCTGCCCTGCTTACAGGATTGCTTATTAGAGTCTCATTTAACTTTTTTTTTTCAATTTTTCCTCTCTGGCTGTTCGTATCTCTGTGCCAGCATGTGGTGAGGAGTGTTTCACCTTCGTTTGTCTTGCTTCTTATTGCTGAACTGGGGAGGTGGTGGTCGCCCTGCTTGTATTATTACTCTGAAAGTCACCTATGGGTCTGCTCATATCTTATGACATCGATAGCTGAAGCATGGTGGTGATGATGATGATGATAACAATGGGAAGAGTATTGGTGATATTATTGATAAAACTAATTATAATGATGCAGCTAATGAAAATTATCATTGTGAACATAATTATGAGTGATAGTAATAACAATTATAGATAAAAATAAAGAAAGATACAGTATAATAGAATAAAAATGCTAATAACTAATAACGGGATTTGTAGCTTTCATTAAGTACTGAGCTGCTTCTCATTTCCCCTGCAATTACCCAAAGTATTTATGGCTAATTGGTTGTTGTATATCGTTCCACACACACACACACACACACACACACACACACATATATATATATATATATATATATATATATATATATATATATATATATATATATATATATATATATATATATATATATATATATATATATATATATATATATATATATATATATATATATATATATATATATATATATAGAGAGAGAGAGAGAGAGAGAGAGAGAGAGAGAGAGAGAGAGAGAGAGAGAGAGAGAGAGAGAGAGAGAGAGAGAGAGAGAGAGAGAGAGAGAGAGTATATACTATAGACTGATAGATACAAATATCTATAGACAGATAGACAGACATTCATGAATACATTAACGAACTGTGTGTGTGTGTGTGTGTGTGTGTGTGTGTGTGTGTGTGTGTATGAGAGAGAGAGAGAGAGAGAGAGAGAGAGAGAGAGAGAGAGAGAGAGAGAGAGAGAGAGAGAGAGAGAGAGAGAGAGAGAGAGAGAGATTGTGTGCAACATGCATAAATTTATCTGGTGTTTCCTAAGTTCATGAAATAATATCATCTGTGATAATACAACACAGTGCGGGGCTGGGAGGTGGCAGGGAGTGTTTGCTGCAAGAAACATTTTTCGGATGACGGGAGGCGAGGAGCGGGAGGCCATGAGTCCCAGCAGGCGATGAAGAAGGGCTCTGCTATTGCTGGTGTGCACGCGGCTCGGTGCACGCCCAGAATGAAGACTTTTTTGTGTCTGCGAGGAACAATGGGCGGCTGAGGCATCGAAAGTCATGGAGACATTTGAGGACGAGACGTGGAAATACTGGGATAGGTTTTTCTTGTGTCCTTAGCCAAAAGTATTTTCCTTTTCCCCAACCCCCTTTTTTTTTTTTTTTGTGGTAGTATTCATTACAAAATGTCAATGATGTGTACAGCGTGACAAGGAACTTCACCGAGTGAAAATGCAAGAGTTGAATGAGTTGAGTGACAGTGAACACGCCGGCCGTGTGAGGACAAGGTGAGGTGTGCAGGAAGAAGTACAGAGGTCGTGCCTTTACATTGCTTTTTTTTTTTCTTTTTAATTTTGCTGCAGATACAGTGGGAACAAGTGATGCATATTAACACGTGGATGACGAACCCAAGGAACAGTGGGATGAAAAAAGAAAAGAAAAGATCGAAAATAAAAAAAAAAATAAGAAAAGGTCGAAAATGAAAAAAAAAAGAAAAGAAAAGGTCGAAAATAAGGCAGTGGGGAAAGGATTACGGCTTTTTTTTTTTATGTAGGAAGGACACTGGCCAAGGGCAACAAAAATCTAATAAAAAAAAAAATGCACACTGAAATGCCAGTCCCATAAAAGGGTCAAAGCAGTGGTCAAAAATTGATGAATAAGTGTCTTGAAACCTCCCTCTTGAAGGAATTCAAGTCATAGGAAGGTGGAAATATAGAAGCAGGCAGGGAGTTCCAGAGTTTACCAGAGAAAGGGATGAATGATTGATAATACTGGTTAACTCTTGCATTAGAGTGGTGGACAGAATAGGGGTGAGGGAAAGAAGAAAGTCTTGTGCAGCGAGGCCGCGGAAGGAGGGGAGGCATGCAGTTAACAAGATCAGAAGAGCAGTTAGCATGAAAATAGCGGTAGAAGACAGCTAGATATGCAACATTGCGGCGGTAAGAGAGAGGCTGAAGACAGTCAGTTAGAGGAGAGGAGTTGATGAGACGAAAAAATTTTGATTCCACCCTGTCCAGAAGAGCAGTATGAGTGGAAACCCCCCAGACATGTGAAGCATACTCCATACATGGACGGATAAGGCCCTTGTACAGAGTTAGCAGCTGGGGGGGTGAGAAAAACTGGCGGAGACGTCTCAGAACACCTAACTTCATAGAAGCTGCTTTTAGCTAGAGATGAGATGTGAAGTTTCCAGTTCAGATTATAAGTAAAGGACAGACCGAGGATGTTCAGTGTAGAAGATGGGGACAGTTGAGTGTCATTGAAGAAGAGGGGATAGTTGTCTGGAAGGTTGTGTCGAGTTGATAGATGGAGGAATTGAGTTTTTGAGGCATTGAACAATACCAAGTTTGCTCTGCCCCAATCAGAAATCTTAGAAAGATCAGAAGTCAGGCGTTCTGTGGCTTCCCTGCGTGATATGTTTACCTCCTGAAGGGTTGGACGTCTATGAAAAGACGTGGAAAAGTGCAGGGTGGTATCATCAGCGTAGGAGTGGATAGGACAAGAAGTTTGGTTTAGAAGATCATTAATGAATAATAAGAAGAGAGTGGGTGACAGGACAGAACCCTGAGGAACACCACTCTTAATAGATTTAGGAGAAGAACAGTGACCGTCTACCACAGCAGCAATAGAACGGTCAGAAAGGAAACTTGAGATGAAGTTACAGAGAGAAGGATAGAAACCGTAGGAGGGTAGTTTGGAAATCAAAGCTTTGTGCCAGACTCTATCAAAAGCTTTTGATATGTCCAAGGCAACAGCAAAAGTTTCACCAAAATCTCTAAAAGAGGATGACCAAGACTCAGTAAGGAAAGCCAGAAGATCACCAGTAGAGCGGCCTTGACGGAACCCATACTGGCGATCAGATAGAAGGTTGTGAAGTGATAGATGTTTAAGAATCTTCCTGTTGAGGATAGATTCAAAAACTTTAGATAGGCAGGAAATTAAAGCAATAGGACGGTAGTTTGAGGGATTAGATTAGAGCGGTCACCCTTTTTAGGAACAGGTTGAATGTAGGCAAACTTCCAGCAAAAAGGAAAGGTAGATGTTGACAGACAGAGCTGAAAGAGTTTGACTAGGCAAGGTGCAAGCACGGAGGCACAGTTTCGGAGAACAATAGGAGGGACCCCATCAGGTCCATAAGCCTCCCGAGGGTTTAGGCCAGCGAGGGCATGGAAAACATCATTGCGAAGAATTTTAATAGGTGGCATGAAGTAGTCAGAGGGTGGAGGAGAGGGAGGAACAAGCCCAGAATCGTCCTAGGTAGAGTTCTTAGCAAAGGTTTGACCAAAGAGTTCAGCTTTAGAAATAGATGTGATAGCAGTGGTGCCATCTGGTTGAAGTAGAGGAGGGAAAGAAGAAGAAGAAGCAAAGTTATTGGAGATATTTTTGGCTAGATCCCAGAAATCACGAGGGGAGTTAGATCTTGAAAGGTTTTGACATTTTCTGTTAATGAAGGAGTTTTTGGCTAGTTGGAGAACAGACTTGGCATGGTTCCGGGCAGAAATATAAAGTGCATGAGATTCTGGTGATGGAAGGCTTAAGTACCTTTTGTGGGCCACCTCTCTATCATGTATAGCACGAGAACAAGCTGTGTTAAACCAAGGTTTAGAAGGTTTAGGACGAGAAAAAGAGTGAGGAATGTATGCCTCCATGCCAGACACTATCACCTCTGTTATGCGCTCAGCACACAAAGACGGGTCTCTGACACGTAAGCAGTAGTCATTCCAAGGAAAATCAGCAAAATACCTCCTCAGGTCCCCCCAACTACCAGAGGCAAAACGCCAGAGGCACCTTCGCTTAGGGGGATCCTGAGGAGGGATTGGAGTGATAGGACAAGATAAAGATATGAGATTGTGATCGGAGGAGCCCAACGGAGAAGAAAGGGTGACAGCATAAGCAGAAGGATTAGAGGTCAGGAAAAGGTCAAGAATGTTGGGTGTATCTCCAAGACGGTCAGGAATACGAGTAGGGTGTTGCACCAATTGCTCTAGGTCATGGAGGATAGCAAAGTTGTAGGCTAGTTCACCAGGATGGTCAGTGAAGGGAGAGGAAAGCCAAAGCTGGTGGTGGTGGTGGAGCTACGTCAAGCGGTTGAATTTTTCCTTTTTCTTACATTTTTCTTTTTTCTTTTTTCTTTTTTCTTTTCTTTTCTTTTCTTTCTTACTTTCTTTTTTATCTTCTTTTTTTCTGTGAAGGAAGTGGTGTCGCCAGGTGTTGCTATCACAAGTGTGTGAGGGAGACTAAGGCGGGAGTAGAATGCTGTGGTAGTGTTTTCCATCCTTTAGATTAACATTTTCAGTATATATTTGTTGTCATCCAGTTACATTGCTATTGCTGCTTTGATAGATAATGACAAGGAAGTGCTGTGTGACAAGTTGGAGGAGAGAGCGAGGATGTGAGGACCTTGAAGTCTGACTGATGAGAGGGAAAAAAAAAAAAATGGAGTGATGCCGAATATGAAAGTTGTAAGGTACGTCTGGGGTCAGGCGGTTGTGGGAAGGGTAGGCGGAGGGTTAGGTAGTGTAGGATAGGTAGAGGTAAGTGACTGAGGAGTGGGGCGATGTGGTCAGGAGGATCTCGGTAAAGCAGTGGAGGTCTAAGGGGTGAGAGAGAAGGGAGAGGTGAGTGAGCAACCCGTTACATAACGTACGTACAAAAAAGACAAAAGAACGGAATTGAGTTTGAAGAGTAGGAAAAATTGTGGATCACGGGGAAGAGAAAGCCGTAGGAAAGTGGGATAATAGGGAGAAAGTAAGAAAGAAAGGAAAGGATGATGAGGGGAGGGCGTGTAATCTGGAGGGACAAGAGGGGAACACCGCTAACGAGGCTGTGGTGGGTTGCTCTTTTCACGAGGTCTCGCTCATAATAAAGAGCCGCCTTAGCATTGCCTTGGAGTCGCCGGCTTCCTTTTGACATGCTAAATCCGAATCTTTACAAACCCGCGCACAAATCATGGGAGAAACTTGGACTTTCTGAGGTGCGGGTGTGTCAGGCTGTATAGGGCGTGATTAGGGTTGATCACGGGGGGCAATACGTTAGGATTAAAGGGCATGTACCCCGCTGAAGGGTCCAGCACGTGGCGAAGGTTCATAGTGTTCTGCACTACCACAGGGGGCTTTACTTGTGCCTTTGTTTACGAGAAAAGAATTATGCAAAGCTGATTTTTTTATTCTGTCTATATTTTGTTGTATGATGATCGACGAAAGGTGCGCATGTTTTCAGCAGAATGATGATAATTGAAGTCCCCCGACAAGGCTTCCCATAGCAGTGATTCCGTTCGAGAGTTGGGCACACAGGCATGATGTTCCAGTAAGACCATGGATTTAAGTCCAGTATTTAAGAGGGAATCACGCCCTCTTAAACTCAGTGCCTAAATATTTCCAGTAACTAATGGATATTGAAATGTTCCTCGGCTTGTCAATATCTTATTGCAGCCACGTAGTAAGACTAAGCCCCTCAAAGGTCACGCTGAATACTGCATCACACATGACGGTCTGCACTGGTAGCCTCGTCTGATGGAGGCAGTGAGACGGTGCAGCTTAGAACCTGACATATATCATATTACTTGAAGAAAATAGTGAACTGTTTAATTTATTCTCAAAAAGAAATCTTAGCGAGGTTTTCACTGCGTTGAAAAATTCTAAAACATTTTTCGAAGAATAACAACGCACAGCCACATTACAAGGTTTGCCTTTCCCCGTCGTCTCCTGCAACTTTTTTTTTTTTCACTTAGAAACTAATTAGATTTTTCTCTAATCTTAAAATAATTTTGTGTTGATAAGTTTCAGTCTCTACGGGTAATAACGCCCCTCTCACCTGTACGTAGACCGTGGACACCCCTTCACTCACAGGTGTATGGTGCCTTCAGCTCCACCCAAGTGAACACTTGCTCCTTGCATACCACACTACAGTATTGCTGCTTATTGTCGGTGAATCTCAAAGGAGAGTGACTTTTGTCTCATGGGATGCAACTCTCGTAAGGCATGGCAACAGTAATCGTCCACGAAGAAACTCCCATGAGAGCACATGTTCCTCCCCAGATGGTGTGCAGCCGACGGCCAGGTGCGGAGCGCAAGCATGACAAACACGGGGAGTGTTCTGCCTCAGCGTGTGACCTGCAC
Organism: Scylla paramamosain; assembly: GCF_035594125.1. Classification (NCBI taxonomy): domain Eukaryota; kingdom Metazoa; phylum Arthropoda; class Malacostraca; order Decapoda; family Portunidae; genus Scylla; species Scylla paramamosain. Next base: position 10,658,976 of record NC_087160.1, read on the forward strand.
AGTATAAACCAGTTCTTGGTCTTTTTGGTACCGATTATAACCATTCAAGTGCATCAGACAACGTTGATCATTATAACTTCCATGAGCGACATATTGAACTTAACGAAGCAATGTCATCTCCCTGAACAAATGAATAGTTTGGCTGTATCATGGTGGGTCGGCAGCAGCATCAGGCACCGGCACCTGACTTATTATATACTGTAGTAGCCCACTATCTGCTCACCATACCAACCAAAGAATCAATTTGAATTGATAATACCACTGTTGAATATGAAATAGCCTCGGATAAGGCTTGCGTCGGCTCACACTGATTTGTTGTTTCCGCATCAGTTTTATTGCTGATCCTGCGGATTTGTCGTTTCATACGTTTTTCTCCCTTGGAAAAAAAAATGTGAAGTGATTTTCTTTTCAGTATTGTGTGTTAGTATTCATTCTATGAAGGTATAATTAAGTGTTTTTCATACGCTTAATGGATGAGAGTGTAGGATGACTAGTGTGTTGAGCAGACTTGACTATTTTCGACCTAAAGGAATCTTAGAGGAAGTACAGCCCTGCCTGCAGCCTTTCCGACGCTTCTGTTTCTGAATTCACCATCGTATGTTATTATCAACACAATATATTCTCGCGTTTGTTTATAATGCTGTAAATGTTCGTAAGTTCTTAACTGCGATGCAAGTTTCAGATTTTTATTTGGGATAGAATAATAGTTTGTATCATCAATACGATTACTACCACCACTACCACTGCAACCATCACCTCTGGTAAGAGACAATTACTAATAAAGGTTATAAAACATAAAACACATTGACATTCTTCTCTTTCTGCAAAAAAAAAAAAAAGCTTACATATTGAGTCCATCGCAGCAGTGAACGTTTCTTTCTTTTTATTTATTTATTTATTTATTTATTTATTTATTTATTTATTTATTTATTTATTTATTTATTTTATTTATATATATTTTTTTCCAAGTCAACCCTGGCAGCGTCAGGCGGTGGACCTTCATGCCACCGCCGCTCCTCGGCCCTCCACAGTCCATCAGCGAGTGTAATAGCCTTTAGTGGGGAGCAGTTCGTCAGGCCCGCAAAGCCTGGCCCGCTGTTTTCAGTGTTCGGTAATCCAACAAGAGACCTGTTGAAATATTGTTGCCCTCGGCGTCAGGGGAACAGTGCCCCGCGGCAAACGATCCTTTGGGAAGTGATGGCAGCAGCAAATTTGAAACGGGCAATGGCGAGGAGTAGAACAGCTGTGTGTGTGTGTGTGTGTGTGTGTGTGTGTGTGTGTGTGTGTGTGTGTGTGTGTGTGTGTGTGTAATTTCTCTCATGGTCAGTCATCATCATCATATTATGTAACATTATATGAGCGAGGGCGGGTGCCGTGGTGAACAAAGAGGTGCGAGTCGGGATCGTTGCGTAAAGTGGCGGCGAGGAGCGCAGTAATGAGTTTATATTAACGGTTGAGGGGCGTTGCTGGGAAGGATGTACACGCGGGGAAAAATATGAGGAAGTAGTGAATGCATTAATCGCATGCAAATGGAAGATCAAAAGTAAGGAAAGACAAGTAAAGATAATCGAATCTGACAACAAAGGATTGAGGTACGGAATACAGTGTCAGCTATATGTGGCGTAAGAGAGAGAGAGAGAGAGAGAGAGAGAGAGAGAGAGAGAGAGAGAGAGAGAGAGAGAGAGAGAGGATAAAAATAGAAAGAGAAAGGAAGAAAAAAGTTACAGAAGGAAAATAGCAGAGTAAAAGAAGAAAATAAAGAGGAATGAAAAAGAGGAACAAAGCAAGAGAAATTTGTACTACTACCTGGCATGAGAGAGAGAGAGAGAGAGAGAGAGAGAGAGAGAGAGAGAGAGAGAGAGAGAGAGAGAGAGAGAGAGAGAGGTGGTTCTTGAACACACTTGGTCTGAGGAACGCCCTCGGTAAAAATCGGCCAGGCTGGATGTTGCCCTAAGGATTTTTTCCCCTCACAGACTTTCTTTCCTCCTTGTTCCTCCTTTCTCTGTACCTCCTTCCACTCTATTCGCATTTTTTTCTCCCCATGTATTTTGTTGCCTCCTCACAGAAACTTTTTTTTTACTATCTATTCCTGCCAACTCTCCTCCTAACTCTTTTGCTCTCCTTAACATATTCTCTTTATGCCAGTCTTCTTTCTTTCATTTCCTTCTTTTCTTCCCTCATTTTTCTGCGCCTGGGTTGCCTCCTCCTCCTCCTCCTCCTCCTCCTCCTCCTCCTCCTCCTCCTCCTGCTGGCACCCTCATTTCCCACCTTGTTCCTTTTTCCTTTATCCTTGTTCATTCCTAATTTTCCCTACACGCCGTCCCCTCGCCCCTCACCCCTCGCGGCCGGTGACAGAAAGGTCATTAACAAATATTTTCTGGAGGTCCGGTTTCTCACGTCTTTGTTATTAGTGTCGATCAATGTTTCCTGAGCGAAAATAATACGAAACAATACAGCGGATTAAGGACGGAGTTAGGGCGGCTGCGGAGGGAAGGAGTGTCCGCCACCACCGCCTCATCCTATCAGATGATGTGATTGTCCCTCGTTGCCTGGGAGGGACACCACTGTTCTTTGTCGCGTCGGTACCACTGCTGCGATGATCCGGCTTCCTTTTGTCGACATTAGATAGATAGATAGATAGATAGATAGATAGACTGATAGATAGACAGATAGATAGACAGATAGACAGACAGACAGACAGGCAAACAGACAGACAGACAGACAGACAGACAGACAGACAGACAGACAGACAGATAGATGGATAGGTAATTGACTTGGATGACATCTGGGGAAAAAATAATATAGCGCCTGTTCTGCCTGAGTGCTCTGAGACGCGAAAATAAGTTAGTGCTGAGTTCCCTCGGGAGGAACGCTGACGGGAATCACTGCTGTGCCATAGGGGGTCGTGTGCCTCCCCCTCACCCCACACCACCGTCGCCCCTCAACACCTCCTCCCGCAGGAAAGGCAGTCATTGTGGGGGAAGGGCGATTCCATTATATTTCCTCATCCATCACCTCCCGCCCATCAATCAAGGCATCATCCACTCATCAATCACCGGCACGGGAGGGCCCATATGGGGTAAGGGCTTTGGGGGCTACCCGGACTCTTGCCACCCCTGCGTCAGCCTTGTCCCTCTAGCCCTGCCCAACTACACCCTGCCCACTCCACCCTGAGTATTGCCCTTGGAGCGTCTGTGCCTCAGTAACTTCGGTGGTGTTGTCCCCTGCGGCGCCCATCTGAGCTCAGCCTGAATTCAGATGTCGAGCATTCGCTCTTGTCTTTGTCTTTAGCACTTGTTTATATATGAGTATTTATAATGCTTACCTAACGTTACGAAGTGTTACCAGAAATGACACACCTGACACGTTCTGGCGCTCACCTGCAGCTGGCGGGGCAACTCGACGTTCTTAATGGGAAAAAAAGTAAAAAACTATCCTTAGGGTTAAATTTATACATGGAATTGCTTTTACTTTTGGGTAAGGAGCGGCGGGTGTTTCAATCCAACGTCCCATTTATCACCAGTCGTTCTGCCGCTCAGCACCCCACCCTGCCATGCCCCGGCCAGGCGTCCCCTCCCTTCCCACCACTCCTCCGGCCACGCTGGCCTCGCCATTTACTTCGCAAGTGATGCAGAACTTCAAATTTAGAAACACACACACACACACACACACACACACACACACACACACACACACACACACACACACACACACACACACACACACACCACCACCACCACCACCACCACCACCACCACCACCACCACCACCACCACCACCACTACCACCAAAATGTCATGAAAAGAAAAATTAATTGCATGGGCGACAAGGGTTTCTCTCTCCCTGCAGTCGAAGAGGTGACTGAATAATGTGCTTAACTCATTATTCTCACTCTCTATATTAGTTGCGAAGTCAGTTCATGAGTCTGTTTTGTAACTTATAAGCCGGTGAACGTGTGATGCTAGTCAGGTGTAAGCTTATCAAGGTGTTGCGGGGCATTGTCTGTCTGGCACATGTTGCACCTTTCCCTCCACCTGGCCCTCCAGAGATATCACGTGAGAGAAAGTGCTTTTCCCACTTGACATCCTCCCACTCTTTCCTCCTCCTCCTCCCTACGCTTTGTTCAGCAGCCAGGACAGCATTAGCTAAGAGGATGCAACACGTCAAACAGGTGACTGGTGGCAGTACTGGCCTTTAAAGGTTGTGGCCTCTGTTAGTGTCAGCATCGTGACGGAAGGCTAAACTTGCATCCATGATCGAAGACAGTGTGTCGTTTAGAGTGACGTTATAATTCTCAATATGTCAGCTGAATATCGGCCAACACCACGGCATAGTCTGATGGTAAGGCGGGGGAACGATGATGTTAAGAGTGGTGTAGTGGACATTACGTTGCATTGCATTAACACACTTATCAAAGTTTATGAGTTTTGAGTTGAGTGTTGCCTGTAAATCTACGATTCATGAATAGAAACCAGCTTTTGTTGCTTTGATATTGATTCGTGTTGGAGGCCTCAGTTGGTCTTAAGCCTCGTTGTTATTAAAAAAAAAAGTTCAGTGATGACGAATAGATAGTTTGTGTGTGTGTGTGTGTGTGTGTGTGTGTGTGTGTGTGTGTGTGTGTGTGTGTGTGTGTGTGTGTGTGTGTGTGTGTGTGTGTTTTCTCTCTTGTACATGGTATAAACTACAAAAGTGTTTGCTTGAACAAATACCCAATATTCTCGCGCCACACCCACTCACCATCACGCCGTACCATTACACCCTTTCAGCCCGAACCGCCACGCATCACGACCTCTCACCACAACACTCACTCAACCCACAGCACCACACATCACCGTCACCTCTCACTACACACTCCTTTATCACACACCCCGTCACAACAACATTAACCACTCATCACTACACCCTTCCACCAAACATTACCGTTCACTCCTTCACCACAAATAAGACCACATCACCGAAGAAGCAAACACGATGCCTCCTCACATTTCATATATTTTTGTTCACGGTAAAAACAAATACTTTGCCGATGAACGAAATTTGTGAAGCTGGCACTGGTGTGAGCTTCCGGGCGAGTGTCCAGAATTAATGGCGAGGCTGATGCGATAATGGAGAACTAATAGTCTTAATGGCAATCGTTGACTTAATGGGCGTAGTTGTTTTGGATGTCGTTATCGAACGCAAGAGGGGGAGGAAGAAGAGTGTGGAGGGATGGAGGGGCGTAGTGAATGGATGGGAGAGTGGACAGGAGGGGAGGGTGGTAGCACTGCTCGGGAAAGAAAAGAAGGGATGTGGGGAAGGAGGGAGAAAAGGGAGATAGGGAACGTGAGAGATTAGTGGTGGAGGGAGAGGTGATGCTGAGGTAAGCGATTTGTTTCTCTTTTATCTCGTCCTTTAATCCTTTACTCGCTGGATTTCCTTCCGTCAGTAATTCCTGCTAAACAGTCCGCGCTTCATCCCTGCTTTCCCCCGCCGCACACACACTGACACACACACACACACACACACACACACACACACACACACACACACACACACACACACACACACACACACACACACACACACACACACACACAAAACACAGACAGAGTAAAGAAAATAGCACCAGAAAAGGTGCTACTTTAGCGTGAGGTCTACCGCCATATGTGGCCTACCCTGGTGCAGCCTGAGGTCTACCGCGTGACCCGCGTCCCTCCGGGACCCTTCCCACACCTATCCATCAAACATGTGACTGTCTATGTGACCTGCCCATATGAAAGGAAGCAAATGGAGCTCCTAAATCAGATTCCTCCTCGGCCTAAAATAGTTAACATCGATTGAAGGTACTTCAGAATATTGCAGAAGGAGTTTTATAGAAGTCATTCTGACAGAAGAAGCAGCACTCACCTTTTTAAGGGAGCACAATCTCTTGGATACAGTTCAAGAAGCAGATCCATGCCATAAATGTGGTTCTGTTATGCAGGAAAAAAAAAATCGTAACAGAGGAGGAGAATTCAAGCCTCTGTTAAGTTGCCCTCGAAAAAAGTGTCAAACTACACGGTCTGTTCGTACAGGAAATAAATTTTTCCATTATACAGACGTGAACAACAAATTGCACTGCAATTTGAGCCTGTGTGAAATATTAAAAGTAATATTTCTCTTTGTATTAGATATACCAATGTCCACAGTAACGACTCTCACAGGAAAATCTACCAGTACTGTAACTGACTGGTTCAACATGTGCCGAGAGGTGTGTACAGCCATAGTTTCTCATCAACGACGAGGAAAGATGGTAGGAACAACAGATAACCCCATCCAAATTGATGAGGCAAGATTTGCTGGTCGACGGAAGTACAACCGAGGAAGGATGGTGAATGAAGACAACGCTCCTCTCTCCAAGGACAGTGACGCAGAACAAGAAAACAACAGAAACCATGGGCGTAGAATTGATGGGCCTTGGGTTTTTTGTCTTAAACAAGGCTTAGACTGTTGGTACATTTGGGTGGAACGGCGTGACCGCAACACTCTAATCCCTATTATTGAAACGGAGTGTACATATGGTTCGGTGATTCATTCAGATGAGTGGCCTGCTTATAGCAACCTAAATGCCATGGGGTACCAGCATTTTACAGTGAACCACTAGCAACATTTTGTGGATCCAGTGACAGGAGCACACACACAGGCAATTGAGCGATCATGGTTGGACGCTAAAACGATGATTCTGAACAGAATGCGAGATGTTGGTCGTCAACTGTTCCAGTCTCATCTTGATCATTTTTGCTGGAAGGTGGTGAGAAAAAATTCCAATGATCCATTTGTGTCATTCTTAGAAGATGTGAGAAGTGTGTATCGCTAGAATAGATGTATGGAAATATATGATAACATGTTTATTTTTACCTTTCTTCCTTATCTATTTAAGTCATTCCTAGGATATGTACAAATTAAGTGTTTATCGCTAAAATAAATGTATGGAAATGTGTGATATCCATGAGGGAGGGATAATGACCTCAGACTATAGTGCTAACAGGAGGTAGATCTCACGCTATAGTGTGGTAGACCTCACGCTAAAGTAGCACCAGAAAATAGTCTAGACAGTCACACAAAGCATTCCGAGATAAACATGGTTAAAGATGAAGGGGGAATCACTTTCACTGCCACTCTCACAAAAAAAAAAAAAAAAAAAAAAAAACAGAAACAATGAAAAGGTGAAGCTTTTATGTTAAATATCAGGATAGTGTCGGCGTTCCATTTATTAGGAGTCAAAGTTTTATGAATATTTGAATTGGTTGAGAAAGTTGTTATTTGTTTATTCACCAGACTGGAGGGAAATGGGTATATGCGTCATCCAATAAGTGAGAGGCATGAAGATGCTGTGATTTTCCTGTGTGAGTTACAGGAATAGGAACTGGCAGCGAGAAAGTCGGCAGTTGTTAATCTCGCGGACATAAAACAGAGACACAGTATTATTTTTACCACTGTGCAATACTGTTGTCGTTGTTTCTCCTGCTGCTGCTGCTGTGTTTGCTTCATCATAACCGCCACACTCACCAGCTCCTCATCCTCGTCCTCTTTTTCGCACTTGTTCTCGTTCTCATTTTCTTTCTCCCCCCTCCTCCTCCTCCTCCTCCTCCTCCTCCTCCTCCTCCTCCTCCCTTAAGGACTATTTGGTCTATTCTTACTACTACTACTACTATTACTACTACTACTACTACTACTACTACTACTACTACTACTACTACTACTACTACTACTACTACTACTACTACTACTACTACTACTGCTGCTGCTGCTGCTGCTGCTGCAAACAATAATAGTAATGATAATAATACTCGTATAAGCAAAAAATAATGATGATGATGTGATTAATTATTTCAACATAATTAGGTAATAATAATAAGGGTAATAATCCCAGCATAATTAGGTCCCGAGGACGAACAAAAAATGTAACCTTTAGCTCAGCTCGCCAGCTCGGCCTCACGCAGCGCCCTCGCCAAAGGATTTACGCCAGGCCGCAGATTAGCACGGTTCGCATTGGTCAATTAATTAAATTCATTATTAGGGACTTGGAAGCATATAAGCACATTTTATCCACCTGTTGAAAGTGTTTTTATTTAGCGTTACCTGTTTGTGTGTGTCACTCACCTGGGGACGCGGTGCGATGCCAGGCGGACGAGCGATGGCCACTCATCCTTAAGCTGTCTGTGTTACCGGTATCAAAATACGGCGGCTCTCCAGAACACAAGGAGAGAGAGAGAGAGAGAGAGAGAGAGAGAGAGAGAGAGAGAGAGAGAGAGAGAGAGAGAGAGAGAGAGAGAGAGAGAATTCGCTCGTTTTACTTGACTAACACATTAGCAAGGCGGGTACCTACAGTGACTATTTCATACAGTTCAACACTCGGAACTCCTGAGCAGCAAAGAATCATTTGCCAGTTTGTACTTTGTACTTGCCTCATCAGGAACTGTGACTCTCGAGACCACCACTTATTTTTTTTATTCTCTCTATTTACTTGTAACTGTCTTTTTGGAATTGCAGAGATCTGGCGCTTT
>NC_087160.1:10670000-10705000 GCF_035594125.1 Scylla paramamosain
GGCGTCCCTTGAGACGTTACCCTCACAGCGGCTTCACCTGTCTCCTCTGGCATTCTCGTTTTACTGAGTTGCTGTTGTGTCCGCTGGCATCGCGCCTCCCACCGCCTCTCTGTCTCATTAAAGCGTAATGACTGCTTTATTATTGTATTAGTTTTATCTATTATATATATTGGAGATAACCATGTATATATGTGTTTTGATCAGCTGTTCATATATGGCGTTTAATTATACTAGGCGTGGGTATTGATGGCTGGTAGACACATGTTAAATTTATTTGTAACAGTAGAAGGCTTGCGGTGTTAACATGCTGTGTGTCTCTTGTAGTCACTGTCACCAGCACCACCACCAACATCTCCCTAACCCTGATATTCATTTGCCTTGTCATTCACATTAATCTTGATATTTCAGTCCCGGTTTTTAAAAGAAAACCAGCCCAAAGTTTACTGATGAAAGAGGTGAAGGAACGAAGATGCTGGTTAACATTTCCGTTGGTAAAAAAATGGAGGAATAGAGCTTGGGGTTAGTAGAAAGGCTTCTTAGTGGGAAGTACGGGAAGTTTGTCAGCAAGTTGAGAAGAATAGTAAATATGAAGATAATGGTAGATGACAAGTTGTGAAGCACTGCATGGACGCACTAGATGGAAGTCACTTAAAAAAAAAATCAATAAATTTGCGAACGACTCACTTGTTTAAAATATAATATTTGACTGGAGCCACTCACGACGCGCACTGCATATATGAGTGAATGAGCCTCTTCTGTGAAAGTCACTCAGATAACACAAGATTGATGGAAAACAGATAAAGAAAAAAAAAAACAAACTCATCCCTTTAGGTGTGACAGTGCAGTCCTTGGAGCCCAGCAGTAGGTATTCCGCTGATGATCAACTCATCCACCACTACACTTTTGGGAGCGTCTTTGGCTCCGGTTCTGTTTATACCTCCACATACAAAAACCAAACCTTTCGGTTTGTCTATGTAAATAAGATATATAAATAAAGTGCACATGTGACCATCCCTGTCGATATCTCGCGCGGCCACATGAATAATTTCCTGGATTACTTGTTTTTTTCTCTCTTTTACTTTGGTTTGCCGTTGGGAATATTTATGACCTTGAATAAGGCAAGTGTAAAATTTTTTTTTCTTTTTTTTTTGTCTTCACATACCACTGTCTTCCTTTTTCTCCCCTGCTGTAAGGTTTATCAGCACTTTTATCACTTCTTCGTCGAGTATAAAGCTTCATTATTACGTCCTGAATGTATTTAGTATCATGCAGCGTCTCCCTCACCTCAGTGTTTGTTTTCTTCTCAGTCACGGCTGTCCCTCCTCACACAAGTGCTACATATTGTACATTTCCTCTCACTCACCCTCGTCACTCACCTACCACACTCACGCTTCTGTCCCACACTCCCGGGTCACGCTACTTACTGTCTCGTTTTATCCCTCTCACACCACTCGACGCTTGTCCTCACCCTTCCACCACGCAGCACATCCTCGTCTATTCTCACCAGACAGGAAACACTTTGCTTTCCTCACGCGTGTCGCTTGTTAATCTAAGGCCAGGTAAGGCAAGGTGCGCATCGGGTGCTCTTCGTTACGACCACGCGTCTCTAAAATGCTTCCCATGACAACCTCACGAACCATTAAGAAGCTAATCGTCCTACTTAGAGGAATTAAATTGTCCCAACGTTCATTTGGCTTCCTTTCGTTTAGAATAGTTTTTGCATAATTTAGCGTTTCGTAGATGAGGAAGTGTCATTTAAGGGACTGAGTCAGGTATGCTGTCCTTTAAAATTTAAGGAGCGTGAGATACTGAATTGATGCATGGTGAAATTTTGTTGTGCAGAAGATTGGGGTTCCGCATGTTGTCTTACTGATCAGTGTCATTGACCTCTGTTATGTTGTGAAGACCTGAGCATGATGATGATTATTTCCTTGGCCTTCCTCTTGAGCCTGCACAAGTACTTATATGAAAGTGGGTAGTGATTGAAGAAAAGCATGGATAAATTTCACTGAATAAATCAAACAACAACAACAACAACTACTACTACTAGGTACTACTACTACTACTACTACTACTACTACTACTACTACTACTACTACTACTACTACTACTACTACTACTACTACTGTTGAGGATTCTGTTCCCAAGGGTCCTGCGGCGCCTGTTGTGTTCTCGCCTGAATTATTCGTGCGGGGTTAGCATGTTCTAGGTTCACCTGTGGGAATGTTTGAGGGTTGAATTTCAAGAGGTTATGGGGAAAGGGTGTGTGTGTGTGTGTGTGTGTGTGTGGGTGTGGGTGTGCTGTTCTCTCTTGTCTCCTTCCATTACTTCCTTGTCCCTGTTCTCTTACGTCTCATTTTTCTCTGCTCTCTTCCTGGTATTCTTTACCTTGTTTCCTCCCGCCGCCGCCATCTTCCTTACGTCTTCCTCTCCTTGTTTATTCTTTCCTCTCCTCCTTTGTATCCGTTTTCTTATGTCTTCATTTAGTCTTTTGTTATGTATTTTGTTTCCTGTTTGTGGTTATTTTATGTTTTTTTTTTTTTTTACCCTCTCTTTTATTGTATGTTTTTAGTATATATACATTTTTCTTGATCCTTTTTTTCTTTTTCTTTTCTCTTCTCTCTCCTCTTCAGTGCACTATCTGTCTTTCTTTCCTCTGTTGTGTCTCTCTGTGTATGTTCTCACGTTTTCCTTTTTACTTTTGCTTCACTCCTACCTTCCTTACTTTTCCTTTTAGCCCTTATTTTCGTTTTCCTCGTTTTGCTTGTTATTTTCTTTTCACTTTCAACATCAGTACTAATACCTCCTCCTCCTGCTCCACCTCGTTCCTACCATCACAATAGTAGACTTGCCATTTGCTTTTCCTTCATTTGCCTTTGTGACTCTCCGTCTCATCGTGCACTTTGGGAAGCGGAGCAGTGAATACACGTTCAGTATGCGCGGCGTGCCTCGGCGAGTAGTGAACAAAGTAAAGTTCTTGGAGTCATCGTTACTAGGGACGCGGATTACACAAAGCAGTGCGCCTCGGCGAGCAAAAAGGCTGCCCTGGTGCTTGGGTCTGTAGGGAGAAAGTAGATAAAAGACGGCGGTAGTAATCCTATCTCTATGCAAGTTGTTGGTAAAGCGCCATCTCGAATATGGTGAGCACTTAGGGTCGCCAGCTACACCGGGAACGTGGAATTACTCGAGGGTACAACGGCGCGCCACAAAACTAATTCCAACATAAAGGACCAAGCCTTGCTAAGGGAGGCTAAAACTTCTGTTCCCAGTGGATAGAAGTTTTGGCGGAGACATGATACTGCCATTCAGGTTTTTAATAAAGTTGATAACCCCCCTATTTTTATGCAGTCTCATCGGCCTTGGAATTATTATGACAGAAAATTCATGTTGCTTATTACTTAAATCTTAACAACCCTTCCTCAAATCGTGAAGGAAACTTGTTGTGCATGCAAAACTAATAAACTAGTATGTATTCAAGTAACATTTAAGAATATTTTGAAACTGTAGACATTACAGAGGTTATCCTTTTAATTTTGTCGTAATAGCACAAGAATGCTTTCACTGGATCTGTCCCTGTCATAACACTGATTTCTTCAATAGCAAAACAATTAAATTTACATCCTAATTTTCCTTTTTTTTTTTTTTTTTTTTTTTTTCCCTGCGCTTGGATGTCAAAATAGGTGGCTGAGTTAAGATAAACTCTCCATGGTGCAGAACTTGAAAACTTCCACATCTCATCTTTCCTTCAAATTGCTATACTCGTTTTTCCCGGTGACAGTTTGCCAGAGGGAAGGTCGGACGAGGAGGGCCTCTATTTTGGCAAGTCGTGTTCAAATGCTTATAGTAATAGCATGACACTGTAGAATAAGAATGATATATGCAAGTGGGTAATTTTGCTTATGGAAAAAAGAAAAGCAAAAAAAAAAGGATTTGTGTATTGCTGCTGCTTCTGTGTTTTAATGTTCATATCCTCTTCCTCCATCTCCTCTGCCGTCTTTTGGTCCTCGTCCTCGTTCTCATCTTCTTCCTCGTCCTGGTCCTCTTCCTCTTCCATCTTCCACTGTCCCTCCTCCTCCTCCTCCTCCTCCTCCTCCTCCTCCTCCTCCTCCTCCTCCTCCTCCTCCTCCTCCGATCACTCAGCCCTCTGACGGCCAACATCAAAGCTCCCGGTCAGTGAAATTGCATTGTAGATCCCCTGTGTTGCTGCTGATATTAAGTTTTAGTCGGTCGATACTTTACTTTGGAATTACTGATCAAGGTGCCTGTATTTTTATGGTTTTCTACGTTGTTTGGCAGCTTGACGGGGCTCTGGCTTACGATGATAAAAATAGTTCAACTTGTGTTGGCTTCTGGAAAGGGAATAAGAGGGCAATAGGCTGGTCCACAATGCTTGTATTTCGTTGCATTACTTTTTTCGACTGGCATAATGGTGAAGGATGGATGTGATGGTGAATATCTTGATTATAAATTGCACTGAACCTTTAAACTAATAGAGGCAAAGACGTGTTAGCAGCATGAAGCTGAACAGTTTAGATCTGCTACCGCCAGTGCCTCATGCTGCGGTGGCGGTGAGTCTTTATCTTTGTTATTATCTAGCCCTCGCCACCCTCACACCAGCCCTCGGTACCTCAGGGATTCACTTTCTGGATGAATGAAAACCTTGGTTACGATGTTCCGTTTGACTCTCCCTGCAGCTCCGCCGCCTCCGCATGAATGGGAAGACTGCCTTTGGTGTGCTGTCGGCACTAGCAACACTCTGGTGAGGCATTGTGCCCATCTGAAAGCTTGAAAGCGAGCTCACGCAATTTTAAGATTAAGCGCACGTTAGGTGATCACTAAGCCTCAGCACCGAGCATCAGGAATCACCGCATACACATCAGGAGCAGCCGCCACCACGGGGACGTGCTGAGCAGCTTACGGTGCACTAAGAGTTGTTAAAGCTGTAGCAACACAAACAACGAAAGGCAATGGCAGCCACTGCGTGCCGTCCTGTACTGCTGGAGGTGGAGGCAGAGGGAGCAGGTGCGTCTTCTTTCCGCGTCCTCGCCTTCTCCCTGCGGCACCTCTTCTCACATTTAATGTATTCCAGTAATTACTTCCATTTCACACCAGAACTTTCAAGTGTTCTTGGAATGGTAATTTCTTTCTTATATTCTTATATAAAGTGTACAGAATTAGAATGAGGATAAATGTCGTGTCTTATGCGATGCGGAGAGAAGAAAACTTTTGCCTTGGAGTGACAGGACGAGCATTTACATGGTAATGTCTCCACTCAGGTAATCAATATTCACCGGCGACAGGCAGGATACATTTATCTAATGTTAATTAATTTGATTCAGGTATGCAGGGAAACGTCAACAACAGGTGAAGGGAAGGGAGATCTAAGAGCAAGGTTCGCGCGTGGGCGCACGCGCGCGCGCGCGCGCACACACACACCCCCCACACACACACACACACACACACACACACACACACACACACACACACACACACACACACACACACACACACACACACACACACACACACACACACACACACACACACACACACACACACACACACATTGCTTGATTCTCAGTTTATCGATTATTGGAGAATGCGGAGACGAAACTAATAAAGCTTCTTAAGAGAGACTAATTTATAGAATCCAACGCCCTGAGTGAATAGATAGTGTGAGCTCACATTTTCCGTGAGTTAGAGACGGTGAGTGATCTTTGGGGAGTGTCAGTTTTTGTTTTAGGAATAGTTTCTGAAAAGATGTTCCAGACCTACGCGACTTGTGTTAATTAGCTGCTACTGCTGTTTTTTTTTTTTTTTAACATGTGTGTGTGTGTGTGTGTGTGTGTGTGTGTGTGTGTGTGTGTGTGTGTGTGTGTGTGTGTGTGTGTGTGTGTGTGTGTGTGTGACTCTCGCCTCCAAATCATTTGAGAGTGTATTTCAGAAAGCGTTAAAGGGAGAGCCTTGACCTCTTTCCGGGGTTGGTTTTTCCTCCTGGCGGCCTTGATGTTGTTTATGGCGATGACGAAGCCAGGAAACCCCTCCTTCGTATCACTACCCCCCCTCTCTGCGTCCCTTTGCCCTGTCACGCCCTTCCCCTTCCACGCTCCCTTCGTCACGCCGCCCTTGCCGCGCCGCCCGTGACCACTTCTGCTTCTCGATGAGGGTTTCATGCAAATGGAGGGAAGGGAACTTCGCCTTCACGGAAAATATTTTCGTGAGATGACCTGAGCGTTCGCCTTTCCTAGCACTGCTCGCCTTTTCCGCAGGACCTTTAATTACTGTTATGTGCAACGCGTGTACGATAAAGTACGCTCACCTCCAGCCATGCACACACACACACACACACACACACACACACACACACACACACACACACACACACACACACACACACACACACACACACACACACACACACACACACACACACACACACACACACACACACACACTTTGTATCACTGATGACGGTCACGCACGGCCGATGATGGAGCCCCCACAGACAACAGAAAGGATTTGCAGGAGTATCATATTTTCGTGGACTTTTACGAGGGAACAAACAACAGCCAATTTTTTTTTTCTCCTGAGACCCTAAACATATCTAGCAGGCGAGACGCAGGAGGACAAGGGAGAGAGAGAGAGAGAGAGAGAGAGAGAGAGAGAGAGAGAGAGAGAGAGAGAGAGAGAGAGAGAGAGAGAGAGAGAGAAACATGGGGGCACGGGAGGGCAGTCATTCCACAAGACCGTGCTGGTGGAGCGTCGTCAAGGTGGGATTACGGCTCGTTGTAAAGACCTGGGGCTCTGATCTCTCTTGACTTCAGCCACTCTTGTTACATCAGGGAAGAGGTAATTGCTGACGTGTTTTCTTCCTCCCGTCAGTTTGTTCCGGATTGGCTTTCTTGCTGGAGGTTAATTGGCAGGTGCGTGACAAGACCTGCTAAGATGGGTGGGTAGATGAGTGGGTGGGTTTCATGCAGGGAAGTGTGCTTGATGGGCTTGGGTAGACGCTGGGAATTGTTGAATGCCTCAGTAGGTTCTGGGTGACGCAGCTAACTGGAGGAGTGACATTTGTGTGTTGCACATCGCAAAACAGGTTTATAGTGTGTGCCTACTTGTGCCGCGGCTCCTGGCCTTACTCCTTACCCAGCATTCGCAGAAGCGCCAGTAGTGGCCATTTTTCAGGGCTGTCAAGAAATGTAATACAACACACACACACACACACACACACACACACACACACACACACACACACACACACACACACACACACACACACACACACACACACACACACACACACACACACACACACACACACACACACACACACACACACACACACACACACACACACACCATGCACGCATCCGAAGTAATGTATTCGTAATGTATTCTGCCGTATGGTTGAGGGAATACCTGCACCACATTAATGACTCGAATACCTGTGTTGCTTGTCACCGTCAGTCGCTCTTTGTCCATGTCTTTTTTTTTTTTTTTTTTTTTTAATGTGTCAGTCCGCCACTCGTCTGGCTTGTCCTCCGCTGCAGTGTCAGGCACCGCTGTCAGCCATTTGTGCCATGCAGCAAACTGCCATCCTCTGTCAGCCACGCCATATTCCTCTCCTGACACCTGGGACACGTCAGTCGCTTAAATTAATTTATTATCCTGTCCATTTACTTAATTTATTGATGCTGATTGGGCGCTAATGCTGTGCAGCGAGGGTTGGAAGGTGCCAGAGTGCCGCCAGTCTCAGCCAGTCCCTAGAGCACCAGTTCTTGTATCATAAAGGTGAAAAATACAGCTATTGGTTGACGCTCCAGAATTTTGACGGATTAACTTGCATCGTCAACATGAGGCTGTAAGTGAGAGGGAGACAGCGCGTTTTAGCGACGCAGAGGGAGAGTAAGTGTTCCAGACAAGGCTTTCGGAGCGTCACCCTCGGTCCTCATCTTTTAGCTCAGCTTGGCTCACCCGCCGCCGCTGAGGGGAACACGCTGCCACTCTCATTTTGTGTCTGAGATACAGGAGTACGCAGACTGCACGGGTGACTTTTTGAGCTGGGTCACGTTCAGCTACGCCTTGCAAAGAATGTTGACAGGGGGATGGGACAGGGGAGGCGAGACATGAATCTTGATGGATAACTTTTTTTTTTTTTCTTAAGAACTATATGCAATTTTATCTTATCGAAGCTTGATGTTACTTCATTTGTGAATTTTGGCTTTAGGGCTCTCAAACATTCACATTCAAATACACATCAAACACACACACACACACACACACACACACACACACACACACACACACACACACACACACACACACACACACACACACACACACACACACACACACACACACACACACACACTGTGTCTACGATTGCTCACGAATAAGCGTGTCAAATTAAACATGCAGATACAGATAACTGCAATATGAATATATAATCAAACATCAATGATACCAAATTCGACCTCCCCTTCCTCAAATTAAGTTCTATTTACTTTTAGCAACATTGCGTGGGCTTGGGGCCAGTGGAGGCGACGGGGCCCAAGAAGCCGCCCCTCGGGAGGACGCGATCTGCATACTGCAAGTTGCTGCTGCTTCTGCTGCTGCTGCTTCTGCTGCTGTTAGGGATTGGGGTGCAGGTGTGGCGGCTGCCTTAGGGACTTGAAGCTGAACACCACCCGTATGCAGCGTGTTCTTGGATGAGTTGGAGGTAGACGAACTCCAATAACAGTCGTAATTAGGTTTAGTATTGCTTGCAGTTGTGTTTTGGCGCACATGCACGCGTTTCGGCTGCCTTAGTTGAAGTTTGTCTTGATATGTTCTGTTTTTGTCCGCAGTCGCTACGAATGTTCGTTCTCCTATACTCATGCCTCAGTGTTCTTTACTTTCGTGGGTTGAGGGATGGAAGGTAGTGAAGGAGGAGGATGGACCCACCGCCCTCCTCCTGCAGCAGAATGTGGGGTTCCCGGTGTAGGAAGGTCAAGCAAAAAGAGTTGTGTGCACTACCTGGCGGCGCCTTTGGCCAGGGCAGCAAACACCTGGTCTTTACCTTAGGTGTTATCTCTGTATCAGACAAGTTTGTCATGTTAATACCCAACATTTTCAGAGGAATTCAACACGAGGCTCCTCAGCTCAGCACGCACTTTATTGTTGTGTTATTTTTTATGCCACACATTTATATATATATATATATATATATATATATATATATATATATATATATATATATATATATATATATATATATATATATATATATATATATATATATATATATATATATATATATACTAACACAGCTTATTTCTTAAACTCTTGATGAGAGAGTCCGCGGACATTATGACATCATTTCGCATTATTTTCTTGATGGCACGTGTCTGTTTATCTTTTTTTTCTCCGACTTCTTACTTACTTATCTTTTATTATATACGCATGCTTGTCTTCCTACATCATGAAGCTCACGAACATTATTCTCATCACGAGTGTAGTTCTTTTTTTCGTTAATTATAATTCGAGACAAAAAAGAACAAAAAAAAAACCACTTCGGACTCAGCGTAAAATAACCCGCATGCGGGCCGTGGCGAGGGGCGAGTGTGTGTTGAGGTGGTGGAGTGTCAACAGAATAGGTTTATTTACTTATCCCTCTGCTCCCTGGTGTCCTGGTATCGTCCCGGTGTATCTCACTGCAACGCAGGATTTGCAGCTGAAAGCTGACATTTTTGTGCCTTTTTCCAGACATCTTTCCCTATTTCTGAAGTTTTGTAATACCTTTGGGGCTCATCCGGTTGCTACAATAAAAATTATTACAGGTTCCAAAGCATGAGTTAAAAGATCCACCTTAATTTTAAATGATAATGATATATTACCTGAATGTTATAGTGATGATGATGATGATGATGATGATGATGATGATAATAGTAATAATAATAATAATAATAATAATAATAATAATAATAATAATAATAATAATAACAATAATAATAATAATAATAGTTAATAATAGTAATGATAGTAATAGTAATAAAAATAAAAACAGGAAAACAATAACAACAACAAACACAACAATAAAAAAATATTAATATTAATGATAATTTCGTTTTAACGCCACAGTTGTACAGCCGCAAAACGGGTCTCTTTTGGACCAGAATGTCACTAGACAGCTGACAGTTTAGTGGATAGATCCATTGTTAATTATCATCATCATTAGCACTGCCACCCCCACCACCATCCCCCCCACCACCACCACCACCACCACCACCACCACCACCACCACCACCACCACC
Source organism: Scylla paramamosain (assembly GCF_035594125.1). NCBI lineage: Eukaryota > Metazoa > Arthropoda > Malacostraca > Decapoda > Portunidae > Scylla > Scylla paramamosain. The sequence goes on from NC_087160.1 coordinate 10,680,293, forward strand.
ACCACCACCACCACCACCACCACCACCACCCTGTCACCATCATGGCAAAAAAAACACATCTCGTATTTCCTTACATTATTTTTATGTATTTATTTTACCTACTTGTTTGTATTTTGGTCACTTGCCTGCTGTACTGTCGGCTTTATATTTACACTTGACAGTAACTCGTATTTTATCTTTACTAAATAGATTAATAGATTAATCCCACCCATGCTTATTCGAGCATCTGAGGAGAGTAACAGGGTGGAATGAGAGAGGCCTGAGTGGTGACTGGAGAGGGGCGGGTTGCAAGTCTGTGTAAAGAGGGTGGCGTGGCTGTGTAGGCGGAGCAGAGAAGCACAGCAGTAGTGATGTACAGGGAAAACAGAGGCACGGGAGAGGGATTGTGCTGGGGCATGGATAGTAAGGGCGGCTGGCAAGGGGGAGGATTGGGGAGGGCGAGGGCCTGACAGGGAGAGGTAGGGAGAGGGGTGAGGGGAACGAGGGGGGACAAGGCAGCTCCGCGCTTCACTCTGAATAATTAGGGTGATGGAAGCCGACAGTTTGCTTCAGTCATCCGCGTAAATTTTTAGAATGATGCTCCCGAAGAAGTTAATTGCGTTTGTTTTCATTTGTTTCTCGTATAATCGCCCTAGAAGCGTCATTCTGGACTTTATGAACGAGTCCAGTGTAATGTTCATGACCCGCTGGTGTTCACGGGGCGAGGGACGCGCCTGAAATACGGTCGGGCAAGTTTGTGGAAATATCGCCGGTAATACACGTGTAATGAGGAACAACTTACGGTGCAGAGTAATTAGTACAACAGTTATTGAATATCTCAAGTTTGAATGATGCGGAAGACTTTAGCGGTAAAATTTGTGGCCTAAAGTAATTATATACATTTTGTTATCGAAAGTCTGGGTTTTCACCCAGACTTTCGATAACAAAATGTATATAATTACTTGTTATCGCAAGTCTGAAAATTAATGATATGTAAAGCGTAGTACCGACTGATCAAAATGAGCTGGCTTTACGAGGAACGCTCTTTTAGTACACGCTGGGAATAGTTGCTCTGCCAGGTATGCCTTCTGCGCGCCTCCATATTGGTGCCACACGCTCCTACCACCGCCATCACTTAAATAAGTAAATGAAATCGAACCTCACAACATCGCTGTCACGCTGACATGGACAAAAGAGTTACAGCGTGGTATAAAAAATCCCCGTTACACACACACACACACACACACACACACACACACACACACACACACACACACACACACACACACACACACGGCCATCAGTCAGTGTGGCCCATATGCATGAGGTCCGCCACACAATGCACATCAACCCTCTCCCGCCCTCCCTGCCCCCTCACACCACCACACACATATCCTACAGATTACCGCCAATTATCGCCGTCGCTCTTGCGTCGTGTGTTGGTGGGACTGTGCTTTATTCCCAGCAATATTTTGGGAACTAAACATTGGAAAAGGGAAAGGTTAAAGTGGGAGGTGGGGGGGATGAATTTTTGGTCGCCGTGAGCACCCCCTTCTTCTCCCCAATCCTTCCTCCCTCCTGGACCCCCTCTAGCGCTGCACACGCCACCGGACGTTGCAAGAATTCCTTTCGTGTACAGAGTAAGAATAAATCTTTACGCCCTTGTTTGAGGCAGAGTGACAACGTGAACGAAGGATCTGAATGTGTATGTACACGTGCCGGAATGCAACTCGGGGATATTGCTTTTCGCCTCTGTTGCTATTTAATTTCGTATAACGTTGGCCTGCTATAATAAAACACACACACACACACACACACACACACACACACACACACACACACACACACACACACACACACACACACACACACACACACACACACACGTTGGCAATACACATAGGCTGCCAGACTGAAAGAGCTCAGGGTATTTTGCTTACCCATCCCAGTCATTGCAACGCTCTGCAGTGCAACACAATCGTGAAATACTACTTTGATAACGTGCGTAAAAATGTCGAGTGGAGATTTCGTATTCTTGTAGACGACGATGGTTAAAATCATTACGGCAGCATATCTATTTTTTTTTTTATTATTAATTTTGCCTTCTAGTATAACTAGAACTATGACCAACCCCGCCTGTCATTTGTGTCCGTTCTAAGCATCTTCAAGTAACTAGAAGTGGTGTAAAAAAATGCCATATGGTATAATTAATAAAACAAAGTAAGACAGTAATGCTGGAAGACGTTCAGTCAGTCAGACTATCACCTTGCTGTATACTATGAATGTACAAAAGTCTGTCTAGAGAGTGGCTTCATAGCAATAAATTAAAGCTCGAAGGAGCATATTAATTAGTCAGAGAACAGTGGAGATAGGAAAGATAAAGGCTATGAAAAAAAGTGAAAGTAATAGTGCACTCCTATATATTGTGCACAACGCAGTGTGAAAAGAATGATTGTACTGTGACCACTATTGTGATATTGTGCTCCCCATTTTTTCTCCTCCTGTGAGACGAAAGTGATAGTTACAACAGTATATACACCTCATCTGATTCTAACACTGCAGTAGCAACCGAAAGTTTAATATATCTTGTAAAAAAAAAAAAAAAAAAAAAAAAAATATATATATATATATATATATATATATATATATATATATATATATATATATATATATATATATATATATATATATATATATATATATATATATATATATATATATATATATATATATATATATATATATATATCAATACAGAAGGAATTAATATAATACTGAAGATTTTAATAATTGTGATTTTCAGCCACGGGTACAGCGAGGATCAGTAGTCGAGTACTCTGTTGCTCTTTGTTCATTGTTTAACGTTTTTTTTTTTTTTTATCCCATTTTTTTTTGATATCGGGTGAGGAAGAAAAAAGAAACGAGTTTCCGTTGTCAAGATTTGTAAGGAAATTGTCTGCAGATCGGTGAAAATAAACAGCGAAAGTGAGTGCGTGATTGCTGCAGGTCACTCGACTTCTCACCACGACTGTACAGTACCCACACAGCAGCTGAGCACCACTTGTTCCGAAAGAAAAGGTGATGATGATTTATACAGTATATAATGTACTATAATGTTAGCATTTTGCGTATCAAAATTCACAGTCTATATAATATAATTTTATATATATATATATATATATATATATATATATATATATATATATATATATATATATATATATATATATATATATATATATATATATATATATATATATATATATATATATATATATATATATATATATAATTATATTATATAAACTGTGAATTTTGATACGCAAAATGCTAACATTATAGTACATTATATACTGTATAAATCATCATCACCTTTTCTTTCGGAACAAGTGGTGCTCAGCTGCTGTGTGGGTACTGTACAGTCGTGGTGAGAAGTCGAGTGACCTGCAGCAATCACGCACTCACTTTCGCTGTTTATTTTCACCGATCTGCAGACAATTTCCTTACAAATCTTGACAACGGAAACTCGTTTCTTTTTTCTTCCTTATGTGTATGTGTGTGTGTGTGTGTGTGTGTGTGTGTGTGTGTGTGTTTCAATTCATGCTGCAAATTTTGCATTGACGTGATTGTCCCAACAAAGGAAGTGCTTATATGCACAGATAACAAACCATGAATCAATCCTCCTATCAAAGTGTTGCCAAATGAAAAGAGGAAGGTTTTTGTCAACGGTGATCGCATCCAACGTAACCTGCTATAAAGATATATGTAGAAAAATACCAGACGCCAAGCATTCATATAAAACTAAAACCGAAAAATGTATTTAGGTCAAATGAACTAAACGATACTTTGAGTGGGCTGAAAATATTGTGTGGTTTCAAAAAGGAAAGGACTTTACCACTAGATCCCTGAATATTTGAAAATACGTGAAAGATTTATTTATTTTTTTTTTTATATTATGCTTGGTGTTTATGGTTTTAATGCTAAATGTGAAACTCTGCTGTCAATTGTACTGAATAACATCGCAGAACGAAGCTTGTAAACACGAAACTGTAATGAACTTACTGACACGCATGCTGTGTGTGAAGACAGGTGTTCCTGACAACACGACTGATAGACGACTGATATCATACACAGACCCACTTTCAGATCCAAGTAGTAGATTTTGCCGTGCTTCACGTGACCAAAGCGCAGCTTTTGATGTGTGGATAATGTCAAAGATTATCTCTAAAAAATAAATAAATAAATAAAAAATAATAAAAAAAAAATAAAATCCAAAAGTTTTGAATAAATAATTTCTTATCTTACTTTTCATCCTCTCACTGTTGGTCAATCTTTCTCATAATCGCTAACAACATTTCAGACTTTCATTTTCATACTGCAATCTTTTAAATAGTTTGTAGCCTAGAAAAAATAAATTAACCTTATTTTTTTTCCCCCTGTGTTCATGTAAGCAGAGTTTTACAATGTTCTTAATGTTAACATGCGACAACCATATTGTAAATAAACATGTAAAGAAAAAAAAAAAGCTTATCGAGTAACCAAACAGTACCCTTCATGTCTTGTGGGGATAACATCGTGCGTCCGAAGAGCGTGTTGTACTGTCTGCTATTCTTGCTTATATCATGGGGGAACTATCAAACATTATTACTTTTCTTCCTGCCCCTCCCACAGTCCCTCCTGTCTTAACTTAATGCTTTACCAGTCCTTTCATCAATCCTGTCCCTTCTTGCTCCAGTCCTGCCGCTCAGCTTCCTTTTACCTGTTTCTTCTGACATCCCCACCTACAGCCTATACTACAAAATGCACGTTACTTTTCTACCAGTCGTAAGAAGATCTACTGTGCCTTTGCCCGCTATGTACTTACCCTCCATTCCTGCCCCTCTCATATTCTCTCTCTCTCTCCTCTCTCTCCTCCTCTCTCTCTCTCTCTCATCTCTCTCTCTCTCTCTCTCTCTCTCTCTCTCTCTCTCTCTCTCTCTCTCTCTCTCTCTCTCTCTCTCTCTCTCTCTCACACACACACACACACACACACACACACACACACACACACACACACACACACACACACACCCACACACACACACACACACACACACACACACACACCACACACACCCACACACACACACACACACACACACACAGAGCCTCCCTCGCCTCCTAAAGGTTCCGCGTCACCACTGTAATAACGATGACATGGGAATAAAGCCGCGTAATGTATGGCCTAACTGGACCTTGAAGGGGAAGACAGTGGTGGTGGTGGTGGTGGTGGTGTGGATTAGGGCTATTCTGTTAAGTCTTATAGAAGTGGTTGAAGGAGATGGGAGAGTCGCGACAGGGTGACATGTTGTGTTGCTAGTAGAGTGAGAGAGGACCAGGTAGTGTGTTGGTATTTAGCGATAGGGTGTGTGTGTGTGTGTGTGTGTGTGTGTGTGTGTGTGTGTGTGTGTGTGTGTGTGTGAGTGTGTGTGTGTGTTGCAAAGTTTGGTTCAGTGATTGTAATATTTCAGCTATGATGACTGGACGCGCTAATAATAGTTTGGGAGTTATGAAAAATAGGTGAGGTTTCTTCTGTGTGTGTGTGTGTGTGTGTGTGTGTGTGTGTGTGTGTGTGTGTTGTGTTTGTGTGTTTGTTTCTGTGTGTGTCAATAGTTCGGTCTCTTTGTCTCTCTTTATATTCTTTTATGTTTCTTTCTTTCTGTTTGTCTTTTCCTCTTCTCTTTGATTCTTTTCTTTCTTTATCTTTTGCAGTTTTCTTTTTCTTTGTTTCTTTCCTCTCCGTCTCTTTTTCACTTTTTTCTGTCTCTCTCTCTCTCTCTCTCTCTCTCTCTCTCTCTCTCTCTCTCTCTCTCTCTCTCTCTCTCTCTCTCTCTCTCTCTCTCTCTCTCTCTCTCTCTCTCTCTCTCTAATTCTTTTGCATTTATAAATGTACATATCAGCGTCTTATGTGTGAGAGAGAGAGAGAGAGAGAGAGAGAGAGAGAGAGAGAGAGAGAGAGAGAGAGAGAGAGAGAGAGAACGTGTGTATGTGCCTCTGGACACCACCAGCATCGTCACATTGCCACAGGTTTCCCACAACTCTGGTGCAGCCACGCCACACTTTCATTTTTTTCTTTTTTCCTTATCACTACCACCGCCGCATCACTTCTTTGTCACACTCCTGCCTTACCCCACCGTAGACTTTCCACAGCCACTCTTTACCCTTTCCACAAACTAAAAAACCCTTGACATTGTTCTGCCATATGATGACTGCAACCATGCACGCTATACCAGTACCAAAGTTGTACCATATTAGAGCCATACCCTTACCGCAAGTAATTTAGTAGTTCCCTTGGTGCTGAGACAGTAGTATGATGTGATTTGGGTGTTTGTTCAGGGCAAAGCGTTTCGTTTTGGCGAGTCCATAGAAGCGTATCGTTTCATTGCCCCGGCGTTCTAGGTCGTCCTCGTTTGAGTGTCTGTATCGCCGCTGTGTAGGCAGTGCTTGTTATAGCTTTGTGCCACTGTGGGTGAGGCAGTGTTGGGCGTGACACAGGTGAGAGGGAAGCAGCCGGGTGAGGGCGGAAGGTATACTCGTTAGCACAGGATAATGGTTGTTAGCACGTGGTGACCTCGGGTGTGAACTCGTGGTAACCTCGAGGTATCAGGGTGAAGGGGTTGCATTCAGTTGACGTGTATAATATTATACAGTATTGTATAGTGTGAACCATTTCGATAGAGGAGCATGAAAGCATCTCCGGAACTCTACCAGCCTTTGTTTTGTATATAATTTTGTTTATTTTACTTTTTTGGGAGCAGAGCTTAGCTTCCTTCTCTCTTTCTATTTTCGGCTGGCCATCAGACATAAAAAAAAAAAAGTTGTAGTGTACATAAGGTCGCAGAAAGGTTTGCAGAAACTATACTAATATGAACAAAAATATTTGGATGCTAGGACATCGTGAGGCTACGCGGGCAATCCAAATTTTGCATCAGGACGCTGTTTGGTGGGTGATGGTCGTTATGGCGCTGCCGCGAAATCCAGCAGGTTACGATTGGACTGTGCCACAGCATTAGTGGTTCGCCGGGTTTCATTGGTTTGACCTGCCATGGGAGCCAGGGGCGGTCGACATGTAGTCTTCGTGGTTATAAAAATGTGGAAATTTTCTAACTCCTGTGTAAAGTTTTAATGGATGAAATCTAATTAACCTCAAGGAAACTGTCATGTTTCGGTAAAGGGAGGAGAGATGTGTCCGCCTGCGTTCCTTTCCTCCTGCCTGCCTGCCTGCCTGCCTGCCTGCCTGGCTGCCTGCCTGCCTGAATTCTACCCAACGCTGGCTGCATGATTTATGTGTATCAGATATTCGCTGGATTTTGTATTTTGATGTTCAGCTGAAATTTCACGCAGCACAATGACATGGTAACATTACACGGAATCTGCAGGCTCGGGTGAGGCGAGATGAGACGTGCGTGCCCGGGTGAGTGTTGGGGCGATATTGTGCCCCTGCTTGAACAGGGTGGCGAGTGCCACCCGCAATGATTTTCCCTCTATACGTGGGCAGCTTTGAACACACACACACACACACACACACACACACACACACACACACACACACACACACACACACACACACACACACACACACACACACACACACACACACACACACACACACACACACACACACACACACACACACACACACACACACTAATCATTCCCAAACAAGCTGAAGCAGAAAGTGTATATAATGGCAGAGGGTGATTATCCAAGTCAATACCCAAGTCCATTAGGTCAATTACGGAGCCTCATCGGGGTGTATCTTGATTTTTACCGGCCGTGCGTGCATACTGGTGAATAATGAACTCCAAACGGTGACAGGCTGAGCCGCCCTACGCCCCTGGCCTTGTCCTGTAATCCTTCTGTAATTGTATAAAAGCTCCGTAAAATAATCTGCTGTGTATTATCACCGGCTTGTTGATGACTGACCCTATTGTTGTGATGGGGATGCTGCTGTTGGGATAATTTCCATCGTTATCATTATCATCATTATATTATCGTCATAGCCGTCATCATGTGCACTACCGCCTAAAAGATTTTAAACATCTTGTCACGATGGATGTGAAAGTAGTTCGTTGGTGGCTCGGAAAGGTCAGCGTGCTGCAGTGATGACGCACTCTCATGTGGGGCGCGGTAGCCACGCTGATGGTAATGATCTGATGTTCCAGTATTCTCAGGACCGTCCAACTTTGCGGTGTTACCAGCAGAATCTGTGGTGGTGAACACAAGCTTTTATGTTCTGTTTACTTTTTGTCATGGGTCTGGGACACTGGCTGAGGAAAAAAAAAAAAAAGGTATAGAAATAAAGCTTGCTCACAGTGTCGTTCTCAAAAAGAAACGGATAGAGAAAAGGAGGGAGTTGACCAATTTAATTTCTGAGGTTTCCGTGTAGGATTGTGTAGTTAGGCTGCTGAAATCGCACTGAAATGGGCTCTTATACTTTACAATAATGAGCATTAGCTTACATAAGTATTATATTCATGTGCAGTGTTATGTATCATTTAACACTTCTTTTTTTTTCGTAGCATTGTAGTACTTTTGAATTAAAATTTGAGTTGAAGTAGCCAGCAGGGAATTTGCTATATGGAGTTACACCTGGACGAATCTCTCTCTCTCTCTCTCTCTCTCTCTCTCTCTCTCTCTCTCTCTCTCTCTCTCTCTCTCTCTCTCTCTCTCTCTCTCTCTCTCTCTCTCTCTCTCTCTCTCTCTCTCTCTCTCTCTCTCAAGGTGGGTGAAAGAATCTGGAGACAAGAGGAGGGGAAAACACAAGAGAAGAATGAATGAGGAGAGTGACTGAAAGGAGGAAAGGAAGTGGTGAGATAAAGACGGAGAAGAGAGGAGGTAGGAGTGAAGACAGAGGAGAGATGGAAAGAAGGAGGAATATGGAGAAGAGAGAAGAAAGAAGAAAAAGGTGGGGGAAGCTAGGGAGAGGCAAACAGATAAGAGGAGGGAGAGCAATAAGTGGGAGAGAGGAAGGGAAGGAGCGGTAAAGGGAAGACAGATGGAGAGAGAGAGAGAGAGAGAGAGAGAGAGAGAGAGAGAGAGAGAGAGAGAGAGAGAGAGAGAGAGAGAGAGAGAGAGAGAGAGAGAGAGAGAGAGAGAGAGAGAGAGGGGAATAAATAAGAGACATAAAAAAAGAAAGGGGAGAGGGATGGAAATTGAGAGAGAGAGAGAGAGAGAGAGAGAGAGAGAGAGAGAGAGAGAGAGAGAGAGAGAGAGAGAGAGAGAGAGAGAGAGAGAGAGAAAGCAGTCAGTGAAGAAAGACACATAAAACGCAAACAATATGAGTCCTCTGCATTATGGATAACACACACACACACACACACACACACACACACACACACACACACACACACACACACACACACACACACACACACACACACACACACACACACACACACACACACACACACACACACACACAAAACAAAGAACAAACATCAGCAAACACATTGACCACTTACAGGGTTCTTTGTAATTAACCGCACCGTCCAGTCTAAAGCATAAAAGACAAAAAAAGAAAAAAAAACATGGAAAAGGCAAGAGTACGTATATCATTTCCATTATTATTCATAGCACCTGCGACGGACATTAAAGTGTTAACCATGAAGAGCGAGAATTTGAACTGAGTATCCTTCTGACGCTCCTTTTGTTGCTTGTGATGTAAAGGCTCGGAGACTGGGGACAATTGTCTGGCAACAGACAAAACGGATGAAAAAGGGACAGGGAAGGAGAGGGAAGAAAAAAGTGAACTGTAGAAGGGAGAGGCTAGGAATGCCTTTAGGTACAGGAGTGTGTGTGGAGGAGAGAGAGAGAGAGAGAGAGAGAGAGAGAGAGAGAGAGAGAGAGAGAGAGAGAGAGAGAGAGAGAGAGAGAGAGAGAGGGGGGGGGGGATAAAGTCGACGTGAATGTTAAAAGAAAGATCGATGGAAGAAACTGGTCCTTGGAGGGAGAGAGGGAGTGAGAGGAGAGAAAGAGATAGATAGATAGATAGATAGATAGATAGATAGAGAGAGAGAGAGAGAGAGAGAGAGAGAGAGAGAGAGAGAGAGAGAGAGAGAGAGAGAGAGAGAGAGAGAGAGAGAGAGAGAGAGAGAGAGAGAGAGAGCAAGGGAGCGTAAGAGGAGGCGGAAGGAACAGGAGAAGACGAGGGAGTGAGGGAAGAGGAAAGAGAAAGGAGGTGGAAGAAGAGGATGAGTGAGGAGAAAGGAACAGAACAGTAAACAGAGCAGGAAGCGGAGGAAGAGAGAAAAAATGTAGAATTATAGATGAGAGAGAGAGAGAGAGAGAGAGAGAGAGAGAGAGAGAGAGAGAGAGAGAGAGAGAGAGAGAGAGAGAGAGAGAGAGAGAGAGACCGAAAAAAGAACGGTTGGGTTGTCACTATTCGAAAAATAAAGTCAAACAACCACGGTGCTGCATGTGGCCCTCACCCTGAAGCCTAAATATGACATGATAGGTGCCGCCAGCCCTTCCCCTCAGGCACCACCGACCACCTAGCAGGGATGAGGATGGTATACACAGTGAACCTCTTTGAATTGTTTAGTTCTTTTTTTTTTTTTTACTTTTTTTATATTTTGTTGGATTTCATTATTCTCGTTTCATTACCTTGCAGTTATAAAAGACGATTGGTTGATTGACTGATGACTTGACTTTTTTTTTTTATTTGCACGTATTTAGGAAGTAGGAATCAGCTGGCATTGCTTTGTTATCCATTAAGAGGCTTCGGTTCTTTTTGCGTCATGTTTGTGTGTTTATATCATTACTAAAGAAAAGCCACAGCTATTATTTTTATTTCTAACTGTTCCGTGCTTCTTTTTTGCTCTTCAGTTTGCTAATTTTTCTTTTCTTTGATTTAGCACTGCTCGGCTGACTGTCATTTAAGGTTATTACGGAAAGAAACTAGTTATTTTTTTAACTTACGTATATATGTGTTTATCTTGCTTCTTGCCATGGGATTTATCTTCTAGTTTCCCTGAGCGTCATTTTGAAATGTCCCTAATCACTATTAAGGCACAACTACGTTTTTTTTTTTTTTTTTTTCACATTTCCACGTATGCAGTAACAAATCAATCGCTTTTATTCCCTCCATCCTCCGTTTTTCTTTTTTTCTTTTTTTTGCTCCCTAATGTAAACCGTCAAAAATTAAAAGAGGGTAAACAAACATTTGCACGTACAGTTAGCTAGATATATTTGATGCTGCTGTTGCTGCTGCCCTCGGGAATCACCAGGCAAAGGGAAACCTTTGGTATAAATCCCTTCACATCGTAGGGTTGCGTGCGCATAAGTGTTTTGTGTTTTTTTTTTGGGTTAAGTCAGATTTTCACATATATATTGTGCATTTCCTCCTCCTCCTCCTCCTCCTCCTCCTCCTCCTCCTCCTCCTCCTCCTCCTCCTCCTCCTCCTCCTCCTCCTCCTCCTACTACTACTACTAGCCTTCGGTTGTTGCGGTCTTTATTAAAAAGTTTGTAACCTTCCATATTGTATTCCATATTGTATTGCTCCCTGTTTGTGTGTGTGTGTGTGTGTGTGTGTGTGTGTGTGTGTGTGTGTGTGTGTGTGTGTGTGTGTGTGTGTGTAGGTCGGTGGGTGGGTGAGAGAGAGAGAGAGAGAGAGAGAGAGAGAGAGAGAGAGAGAGAGAGAGAGAGAGAGAGAGAGAGAGAGAGAGAGAGAGAGAGAAGTGAAACTGAAGAAAAGGGCATATCAAGGATTAATGAGAAAGAAATGTGACTTAGGAGTGAGATGAAAGAAATAAGAACGCTAACGAGAATAGAAAGTATAAAACATTTGGAAAGACCACAAAAGAGAGAGAGAGAGAGAGAGAGAGAGAGAGAGAGAGAGAGAGAGAGAGAGAGAGAGAGAGAGAGAGAGAGAGAGAGAGAGAGAGCACGCCCATATATCCCGCTCTGGTGAGTTATACTTGGCTCGTATAATTCCTGCATAATTGTGTTTAATAAGCGGGCCTGCCATAGGTAAGCGAGGCTAGAGATGCTTAGGCGGGGCGCGTCTCTTCGTAATCCTGCATCCCGTACTCAATTTCCGCGTAACGAAGTGATGAGAGAAGAGGAGGAAGAGGAAGAGGAAGAGGAGGAGGAGAACAAGAGCAAGAACACGGAAAACAACACGGAGTAAAAAAGGAGAGAAGAAGAAAACGATGGAGATGAAGATGGAGAAGGAGGAGGAGGAGGTGGAGGAGTAGGAGTAGGAGGAGAGCAAGAGCAAAACAAGAACAAGAAAATAGAACAAGAACATAAAGAAAAATAAAGAAGAGGAAAAGAAGAGAAATGACAGTAATGATTACGATAATAATGATAGTAATAATAATAATAATAATAATAATAATAATAATAATAATAATAATAATAATAATAATAATAATAATAATATAAATAATAATAATAATAAAAGAAGAAAAATAAGAAAGAAAAAAGAAAGAAGAAGAAAAAGAAGAACAACAACAACGACAACAACAACAACAACAACAACAACAACAATAAAATGAAGAGCAGGTACAAGAACACGAAGAGAGAGAGAGAGAGAGAGAGAGAGAGAGAGAGAGAGAGAGAGAGAGAGAGAGAGAGAGAGAGATTCACGTCCCTTAACACAAGAAAAGGTACACACACACACACACACACACACACACACACACACACACACACACACACACACACACACACACACACACACACATACACACACTCAGGGTCATCCTTGGCCCTGCCTACACCACCTATGAAGAAGCCCTGACCACCCTGAGTCTGTCCAGACTATCCACCAGGCACCGAGAGACTCTGGAGAAGTTTGGAAGGGGACTACTGCATCATCCACGTCTCAGAAACATACTGCCGCCTGACGCGCCTCGCCCGGTCCGTGCCACCACAACACCACAACAAGATAACGCCCCTAAAGGCGGCGCGCACGGACCGGTACAGACTCAGTGCGATTTCCACCATGGTGCGAGCCATCAATCAATAGAATGATTCTAGATTAGACTTACCTTTAGGATTACTGTTAAGTATTTCCCCACCCCCTCTGTACATTTTCAGTTTGTTAACTGTCTAAATAATAAACCGTTTATTATTATTATTATTATTATTATTATTATTATTATTATTATTATTATTATTATTATTATTATTATTATTATTACACACACACACACACACACACACACACACACACACACACACACACACACACACACACACACACACACACACACACACACACACACACACACACACACACGTTATGCATTAGAGAAAGAACACCATTAAGGAAAATATTATATTCATGGACTGAATTGAAGCACCTTTTGACATGAATGAATCCTTTAAAAGAAGACGCCAGGGTTTTACTTGCTTGTTTATTTAAGGTCCCTCTTAGACCCTGTCACGTCGAGAAGGGAGGAAAAATAAACATATTCTTGGGGATAAAAAAAAAAAAGAAAAAAAAATGTTTGCTGGGAGAGTGAAAAAAAAAGAAATGTTGGAGTTACTTAAAAAAAAAAATGCATGATCATGAAAATAAACACTGAGAAGTGGAAAAGAAAGCAGGAAAATTATCATTGGAACAGTGCACAAAAAATATGGAGCGAACTTGTGAAGAGTGTAAAAAAGAATTGTTAATACAAGAGAGAGAGAGAGAGAGAGAGAGAGAGAGAGAGAGAGAGAGAGAGAGAGAGAGAGAGAGAGAGAGAGAGAGAGAGAGAGAGAGAGAGAGAGAGAGAAAGAATTGATGGAAAGCGTAAAAATAAGGAAAGTAATGCAAAATGTGAAAAACATAATGGAAAACTACTTGAGAATGTAAAGAAAATAAGGAAAATGCAAAACTGAAAAGAAATTATCAGAAACGTAAATAAAAAAATAGAGAAATGTAAGAAAATGTAAAAAAAAAATAAAAAATAAGGAAAGAGCAGCTAGAAGGGGTAAAGAATATAAGAACTACTGGAGGGTGTAAAAATAAGAAAGGAACCCTTGCGAAGTAAAAAAGAATACAAAAAAAATGCAAGTGAGAATAGTGAAGTAAAAATAAGTAAAGATGCTAAGGGGTGAAAAAAAAAAAAGGAAAAGAAAGAAATCCTGTAGACTGTAAAAATAAAGGAGAAAAAACGAAAAAGAGTGAAAAAAAAAGTAAAAGAGGACACGCCTGAAAGACTCCCCTTGCAAAAAACTCACCCTGGAGAACAACGCCGCGCCATCACTGCATCATTTATCTCACGCTGGGAAAACGCTGTCCTAATTCACCCCGCCCTTTGCTGCAACTTCTCCCCAACTCTCCCTTTCTCCCTACCTCCCCACACTCCCTGTCTGCCCTCTATCCTTGCCTGCGCGTATTTCGAGTCTCATTTGTTTATTAGTGTGCCGAGGGAAAGTGCGAGGCGTAGGGGTGAAGGGGGCCGGCGTTGGGGATTACGAGGAAGGATGAAGGAGTAGGTGAGAGGACGTGGACTGAGGTGTGAGTAGGTATGCGTCCTGCGGGAGAGAGGGGGTGGATGAGAAAAGCGACGGGAATGTAATGGATGCCTCACTGGAGAAAAAAAAAAAGATGAAAGAATGGATGACGTGGTGTAGGAAGAAACATGATAGGCAGCAGGGAAGGAAGAAAGAAGATAGAAGTAACTCACTTCTCCGATTAGTGGAGTGCAAGGGGGGAGCAGCAGCAGAAGCAGGAGAAGGAGGAGGAGAAGAGGGGAAGAAGAATGATGGTGAGGATGAAGAAGAAAAGGAAAAAGAAAAAAATGAGGCGGAGGCGGAGGAGGGAGGGAGCAGAAGAAGAATGAGGAGGAGGAGAGATAAGAGGAGGCAGCTGGAGAGTGCTGTAAGGGGGAGGAAAACTCGAGATAATCAGTTTACGCGGAGACTATGAGCAAAACGAGGAGATGCAAGGAGGAGAAAGAGCAGTGAGAAGGATAAAGAGGAGGAGAAGGAGGTAGGCAAGGCGGGATGAGGAGTGGCGGGCTGGAAGAGGCTGCAGTCTCGGCGCCGCGGTGAAAGCAAGGCTTGAAGAAGGTGCCGGCGGTGAAGGGTGGCGGAAAAGAAACCATTTCACAAGAGGGGGCGCTGCAGGAAGCCTGTTAGAGTTTCTTTGAATTAAAAAGCTTTGAGCTGAAGTGGATGGCACTCAATCTCACGTAAATTGAGCGTAAACATTAGCGATTAGAAGTTTATAAAATGTATAGAATAAAAATAAAATCTAGAATTAAGTTTCACGGCAAGAAAACATGGTGATGCAACGCACTTTTTTTGTTTTCGTTTTTAATTAAGATATGAATACACATGAATGCCAAGTAATTTCCTGCAGCAAAAACGAAAAAAAAAATTTCAAACTTAAACAGCCATCCAATGGATTCTGTTGGCATGCATTCAGTTAAAAGATTAATGTTTTTCATGTAAACATTTATACATTAGAAAATTAATGAAAACCGAATAAAACATGGCTTTGCTTTTTAACTCTCTCTCTCTCTCTCTCTCTCTCTCTCTCTCTCTCTCTCTCTCTCTCTCTCTCTCTCTCTCTCTCTCTCTCTCTCTCTCCAGATGATTACTAATTTCTTTGATAGCTTGTAAACAGTGATCAGCGGGAGGAAGGGAAGGGGAAAGACATGACGACCTGGGTGAATTGCGAGGGAGGCGGGGCGGGGCGGGGCTTAGCGGGAGGAGGTACGCATAAAAGTAACAGAGTGCAGGTACAGAGACACAGATGTATAGATGACAGGTGGTGAAAGACGTTCCGGAGGATTTAGAACGCATCTTAATAGGAGAAGTTAATTAAGACAATCTTTACGCCTTCTTTTAGTGTCAGTCATCCGTTCTTGTTGTCTCTCTCTCTCTCTCTCTCTCTCTCTCTCTCTCTCTCTCTCTCTCTCTCTCTCTCTCTCTCTCTCTCTCTCTCTCTCTCTCTCTCTCTCTCTCTCTCTCTCTCTCTCTCTCTCTCTCTCTCTCTCTCTCTCTCTCTCTCTCTCTCTCTCTCTCTCTCTCTCTCTCTCTCTCTCTCTCTCTCTCTCTCTCTCTCTCTCTCTCTGATGAGGTGTGTTCTGCTTCAGTGAGTAAGCTGTGCATGAATTAAACTATTACCTAATATATAATATTTTATGCTTTAAATTTAATCCTGGTTGCATGGAGGTATTGCGGAAGAATGTCATTTGAAGAAGAGGAATGTGTCAGCGTCATGCAGTTATTCATCAACCTCCATCCATTAATTTTTGCTCTCTACTCTCTCATCAGTATTCATTTTCACTCTATCATTCCTCAGACAGTAATTCGTTTTATTACCGCTCCCTATTAATTTGCCTCAGTACTCGGTCTTTCTTCACACGTTAGTTGGTCGTAATGTAACCCGGCGTTTCCCCGTTGCCGTTATTTATTCCGTCTTTTACTCGCTCACACACACTTATTCTTTGTCTTATACCATTTTTTTTATGTTGCATAATTTGTTTTACATAGACTTCATAATTTAATGTCATCTTTATTTCGATTTATTCTCTCTCTCTCTCTCTCTCTCTCTCTCTCTCTCTCTCTCTCTCTCTCTCTCTCTCTCTCTCTCTCTCTCTCTCTCTCTCTCTCTCTCTCTCTCTCTCTCTCTCTCTCTCTCTCTCTCTCTCTCTCTCTCTCTCTCTCTCCACCACGGATCGTTGGTCTTGTGGCTGATGCATTGAACACACTAGACTCATTTCTCTCATTTATAACTGTGGATCTATTTATGCATATTGACTTGTGATAGTCTGTCTTGCTCCAGTGCGTGTGTCCCTTGTTTACATTTTGTCTTCCATTCCCATGTTAATTTCTGTTTTATTTCCACCCCTCTGTCATCTGTTTATCATTCCCTACTCTCTCGTATTTCGGCAACCTATTTGTCTTTCTATCTCCGCTTTATTCCTTGTATGTGTGTCTGCCCGTCTTCCTCAGATAACGAGGTGCTTAAAGGTTTCTTAGAGGCTAGCAGTAAAGTATTGGATGTCAGGGGAGAAAAGACAGAAGGATGGTTATTGAGAGTGTATGACGCATGAAGGTGAGTGACAGGTGAGTGAGGGCGAGAATCGGAGGCAGGAGGCGTATTACACTAGGTGCTACTTGGAGAGAAATATTTATGTATGAAGAGCGTAAAGAGTTAGAGGGAGAAGAAAAGGACGTAGATGAAATTGCAGCACATTGCAAAATTAAAGCAATGAACCTTCACTTGTTTTTTTTTTCACTATTCAACACTAAATGCTTGTACTGTAAAGTATGATATGATGGAAGTCTGCCCTTCATCCGCTTAACCCTTCCTTATCATTTACACGTGAAGAAAATTTATATAAAGGGTAAAAAAAAAAAAAAAAAAATCACTTGATTGCCGCTCCTGCCAAATATTACCGGAAACAGTGCGAAGATGCTAAAAATACTTAAGATGGAATTTACAGACAAAGTTTTGTTTCTGGGGAAGGTTTCAAATGTTTAGTGATGAGGCAGTGCGGTGAGTATATGGTGCCTATCTACAAGGCATTTAAACCCCCTTTCACAAATCAATGTCGGTGTAGATTACACTTATTTTCATACAAATTATACCTTCGTTACAAGAGTAGGGGGAGGAGGAGGACGAGGAAGAGGAGGAGATGGTGGTGGTGGTGGTGGTGGTGAAGTGCCTGGAGGGTTTGAGGTGAGCGAGGCGCCGTCTGGTGTAATTGATCGGCGAAGTGGTTATTACCGTCATCGCGGGGCACCTGATACGTATGCAGATGAACTGTGAAGTTAACAAAGAGCAGACGCAAGCTAATTCACTCCTCTAAGTGAGCGCCAGGTTCGGATAAACAAATATAGGCTGTTTCTCTTCTTCCCAAAAGGCAGTTGTTGTTTCCCGGAGGACAAACGACACGCCTGGGGGGTCTCGGGGCGGCGCGCGGCCCTCCCGAGGCTCCGCTGGGCGAGACGGCGAGGCCCGGGTCTGGCACAGAAGCGCGTCTCTCTGTGCTCTGTAATTTGATTGTATCCCATCTCGGAACGACACAAGTCATCTCGTGTTGTGCAACATTCAATTTGGATTCCCACCAGCCACTTCCCTCCGACAATCGCGTTTTGTTTATAGTTTTCTTCGCATTTCTGCTCCTTTCCCTTTCCTTTCTACAGCAACGTTAACTTATTCTGCATTTTCCTCCACGAGATAATCAGAGCCTCACCCCCACATTTTCCCTCCCTGGGGCAATAATCACCCCGGCCAGCCATTCGCTTCAGTGCCGCCGTCAGCCTTAATGCCCGACTTGGCAATAGCTTGAACACGCGCCGGCCTCCGCCTACTTTGAATGCAGTGAACAGGTGATTACTGTGCCGAAGAGGCGCGTATTGTGTTGCATCCACGCACGTTGCCGGTTTCTCTCACCGGCAAGATTGTTCTCACTCCCCGAAGTACCAATTTGAGCCGCTCCTCCACTGGCAATGCTCCGGCACGACCTCACCCGGCCCCTCCACGCCCCATCCCAGGCACCACGTAGCGCCCCTCGCCACACACCTCACCTGGAGTCCGGAATCTGTGCCTTGAGGAAATGTTATGCGGGTGGTTAATTGGTTCATTTTCTCTTACAGGCATGTGTCTGGATACGTGGCGAGATAGTGTGTGAGAGGTGTGCGAATCACTCCGTACCAGCATCGAGTTGCATAGTTAGGTGTATTTGGTATCTGATTATTCATATACTCAATAATCATTAGTTTATTTACTTCTAAGTGCTGAAACGAATAGACTTCTTGCCTTGACGGTGATGTGGTGGTAGTGTAGCTGATGTTGTGGGTGTTGTGGTGACTTTGGCGAAGGAGAGACAGTCGTTGTGAGCTGTGTGTGTGTGTGTGTGTGTGTGTGTGTGTGTGTGTGTGGTCACCGTTACCAGCACGGGTACCGGCGGGTCCCACGAGCGCCACCACCACGCTAAGAGGATCACGCGGGTATTAGGACCATATTAATTAATGAAGGAAAATGAGTCTTGGCTGGGCTCAGGAGGTGGTGCTTTTTGGGGGGAGGGGAGAGATAGGGAGAGGGAGAGGGAGAGGGAGACAGAAATAGAGGAGAGGGAGGAAAGGAGGGTGCAGCGTTTCTGTGGGAGTGAGAGGATGAGGAGGAGGGACAAAGTGTTTCTAAGAAGGAAGAGAAGGAGTTGGAAGGAAGAGGGGAAAGAGAAAGGAAAAATGGAGGGAGGGAGAGAGGGAGGATAGGAACAGAGTATTTTGTATGAGAGAAAGGGAGAGAGAGAGAGAGACAGAGACAGAGAGAGACAGAGAGAAAGAGAGAGAGAGAGAGAGAGAGAGAGAGAGAGAGAGAGAGAGAGAGAGAGAGAGAGAGAGAGAGAGAGAGAGAGAGAGTTTTTAATATTGAGGAACTGTATAGTGTGGAGGAATTTAGATGGAATGAAAGGTAAATATGGAAATGTTGCTTAATGGAGGGAAACGTTAAGTGAATGTGGTGAGGGTAGTGGTTCTGTACGTGCGTGCGTGTGTGTGTGTGTGTGTGTGTGTGTGTGTGTGTCTGTGTGTGTGCGTGTGTGCGTGCGTGCGTGTGTGTGTGTGTGTGTGTGTGTGTGTGTGTGTGTGTGTGTGTGTGTGTGTGTGTGTGTGTGTGTGTGTGTGTGTGTGTGTGTGTGTGTGTGTGTGTGTGTGTGTGTGTGTGTGTGTGTGTGGAAATAATTTTGTCGTGCAATTGAAAGTTATGCTGAATGCTCTCTTGTTTTGACAATGAGGTCGCTTTGTGTGCCGCCCGTCTCCCACCACCACCACCACCACCACCACCACCACCACCACCACCACCACCACCACCACCACACTACTACTGCCACCACCAAAATACACCTCCCTCCCTCTCTCTTTCCTCCCCAACATCCTTTCCTACCTCACTCCCTACCTCCATCATGTCCACACACACACACACACACACACACACACACACACACACACACACACACACACACACACACACACACACACACACACACACACACACACACACACACACACACTCGTATTACGGTACCTCTGTTAATGCTAATGTCCCTCCTACTGTTGGCGGTGGTGCTGTTGTATAGAGAGAGAGAGAGAGAGAGAGAGAGAGAGAGAGAGAGAGAGAGAGAGAGAGAGAGAGAGAGAGAGAGAGAGAGAGAGAGAGACGCAAAAAAATGGTCTACTTCCCGTGGCAGCGGCGGGTAATGGACGGGCAAATATACCAGAACAAACCTCATGCAAATAGGAGAAGTTTCATCGGTGGACGGACAAAAGCGAGGTTGAGGACCTGCCCGCCATGATTGGCTGTGCTGACAATCTGAATATGAATGGCGGCGCGCCCGACCGTCCTATGCACTCCCACTACCCTTTCCCCCCCATCGCACACCTCCCGACGCTTCCCCTCTCTGTCCATCCCCTCTCATCCCTCTCCCAAACGTTTTTCCCCTTCCCTTCCATCCTTCCTGCTCGTTCACTCCCCTTGCTTGTTTTCCTTCCCTCCCCACGCCGCACCTCACGGCCGGTAAAAGCCCTTCGATTCTTTTGCATTTTCTAGATTTTATTGCTATTGTAGCATCATCATCATCATCATCATCATCATCATCATCATCATCATCATCATCATCATCATCATCGTTTTCGTCATTATCATCATTATTATTTTTTCTTGTCCTCTCTTGTCCCCTTCGGCCTCTCATCCTTTATTCTTTCATGTATCTTTTTTATGTGTTTGCTTTATTTTTCACGTATTTTTTCCCTCCTGTGATCTCCCTCAGGATCTACTTGAAAGTGTTGGATACTCACACTTTTCCTCACCTTACTTGCCTTGTGATGGAGAGCCACAGGTGTTTGCTTTGCTTCTCGGAATCTGTCGGGGCTTTTGATGGGTAGCGGCAGTAGTGGTGAGCATAGCTTATTTTGAGGGTATTTTTAGAATAGCTGGAAGCGATTCTGCAGTTATGCTCTTTATTTTATGGGTGTTGTGTGGGTTTTGCGCACCTTTGTGATGTTCTTCGCTTGACTGAGTACCTCTAAGGCTCCTCAAGAATAAATCAACCTTGAACTTCAATTGGAAGAGAACGACCAGTGATGTTACAACCAGTATTTTTATTGTAGCCTTGTAGCAATTGGTGCAACACCCTACTCGTATTCCTGACTGTCTTGGAGATACGCCCAACATTCTTGACCTTTTCTTGACCTCTAATCCTTCTGCTTATGCTGTTACCCTTTCTTCTCCGTTGGGCTCCTCCGATCACAATCTCATATCTTTATCTTGTCCTATCGCTCCAATCCCTCCTCAGGATCCCCCTAAGCAAAGATGCCTCTGGCGTTTTGCCTCTGCTAGTTGGGGGGACCTGAGGAGGTATTTTGCTGATTTTCCTTGGAATGACTACTGCTTCCGTGTCAGAGACCCGTCTTTGTGTACTGAGCGCATAACAGAGGTGATAGTGTCTGGCATGGAGGCGTACATTCCTCACTCTTTTTCTCGTCCTAAACCTTCTAAACCTTGGTTTAACACAGCTTGTTCTCGTGCTATACATGATAGAGAGGTGGCCCACAAAAGGTACTTAAGCCTTCCATCACCAGAATCTCATGCACTTTATATTTCTGCCCGGAACCAAGCCAAGTCTGTTCTCCAACTAGCCAAAAACTCCTTCATTAACAGAAAATGTCAAAACCTTTCAAGATCTAACTCCCCTCGTGATTTCTGGCATCTTGCCAAAAATATCTCTAATAACTTTGCTTCTTCTTCTTTCCCTCCTCTATTTCAACCAGATGGCACCACTGCTATCACATCTATTTCTAAAGCTGAACTCTTCGCTCAAACCTTTGCTAAAAACTCTACCTTGGACGATTCTGGGCTTGTTCCTCCCTCTCCTCCACCCTCTGACTACTTCATGCCACGTATTAAAATTCTTCGCAATGATGTTTTCCATGCCCTCGCTGACCTAAACCCTTGGAAGGCTTATGGACCTGATGGGGTCCCTCCTATTGTTCTCCGAAACTGTGCCTCCGTGCTTGCACCTTGCCTAGTCAAACTCTTTCAGCTCTGTCTGTCAACATCTACCTTTCCTTTTTGCTGGAAGTTTGCCTACATTCAACCTGTTCCTAAAAAGGGTGACCGTTCTAATCCCTCAAACTACCGTCCTATTGCTTTAATTTCCTGCCTATCTAAAGTTTTTTAATCTATCCTCAACAGGAAGATTCTTAAACATCTATCACTTGACAACCTTCTATCTGATCGCCAGTATGGGTTCCGTCAAGGCCGCTCTACTGGTGATCTTCTGGCTTTCCTTACTGAGTCTTGGTCATCCTCTTTTAGAGATTTTGGTGAAACCTTTGCTGTTGCCTTGGACATATCAAAAGCTTTTGATAGAGTCTGGCACAAAGCTTTGATTTCCAAACTACCCTCCTACGGTTTCTATCCTTCTCTCTGTAACTTCATCTCAAGTTTCCTTTCTGACCGTTCTATTGCTGCTGTGGTAGACGGTCACTGTTCTTCTCCTAAATCTATTAACAGTGGTGTTCCTCAGGGTTCTATCCTGTCACCCACTCTCTTCTTATTATTCATTAATGATCTTCTAAACCAAACTTCTTGTCCTATCCACTCCTACGCTGATGATACCACCCTGCACTTTTCCACGTCTTTTCATAGACGTCCAACCCTTCAGGAGGTAAACATATCACGCAGGGAAGCCACAGAACGCTTGACTTCTGATCTTTCTAAGATTTCTGATTGGGGCAAAGCAAACTTGGTATTGTTCAATGCCTCAAAAACTCAATTCCTCCATCTATCAACTCGACACAACCTTCCAGACAACTATCCCCTCTTCTTCAATGACACTCAACTGTCCCCCTCTTCTACACTGAACATCCTCGGTCTGTCCTTTACTTATAATCTGAACTGGAAACTTCACATCTCATCTCTAGCTAAAACAGCTTCTGTGAAGTTAGGTGTTCTGAAACGTCTCCGCTAGTTTTTCTCACCCCCCAGCTGCTAAATCTGTACAAGGGCCTTATCCGTCCATGTATGGAGTATGCTTCACATGTCTGGGGGTTCCACTCATACTGCTCTTCTAGACAGGGTGGAATCAAAAGCTTTTCGTCTCATCAACTCCTCTCCTCTAACTGACTGTCTTCAGCCTCTCTCTCACCGCCGCAATGTTGCATATCTAGCTGTCTTCAACCGCTATTTTCATGCTAACTGCTCTTCTGATCTTGCTAACTGCATGCCTCCTCTCCTTCCGCGGCCTCGCTGCACAAGACTTTCTTCTTTCTCTCATCCCTATTCTGTCCATCTCTCTAACGCAAGAGTTAACCAGTATTCTCAGTCATTCATCCCTTTCTCTGGTAAACTCTGGAACTCCCTGCCTGCTTCTGTATTTCCACCTTCCTATGACTTGAATTCCTTCAAGAGGGAGGTTTCAAGACACTTATTCATCAATTTTTGACCACTGCTTTGATCCTTTTATGGGACTGGCATTTCAGTGGGCATTTTTTTATTAGATTTTTGTTGCCCTTGGCCAGTGTCCTTCCTACATTAAAAAAAAAAAAAAAATCCTGAGTTGTAGCGTTGGTTCTGGTTACTTGCAGCTCCCGACGTTTTACTGTTTCTCATGAAGTGGTTAGTGACTGGTTCGTATGGTTCGAGCCTTACGCGGCACCAAAGGGTAGAGGGAAAGCTGACCAAATAAAAACAAAGGGAGTGAAGAATAGCGTTCTTGGATAATATCTGGAAATTTGTCTGTATCCACGTCCCTATTTGTATGTTGTAGTCATCTGTCCAAAATTATATTTCTTTTTAGTGTACTTTTCTGAAGTCAGAGTATTCTTACTCTGTTTTGGCTCTTTTATTTTAGCGTTTTATAGCATATCTTTAGTATTAGTACTTAATGGTTAACTATGCCTAATTATCAAAATCATTCGTGTATTTTTATTTTCATTATCAACGGCTTTGTGTTCCTTACACATTTCTTTTCTTTCCAGGTGAGTACTGGTATACTCTGGACAGTATGCAACTTTGGAGGCTGCGTGCCAAGGTGAGGTGAACATATATACGAGTAGCATGCTGTACTCCGATAATTCGTATTACTGTATTCGTTATTGACTCAACTGCGTTATCATTTCAAACGGGTAAGTTTTCTTTCCCGGTAAAGTTTTGCCTAAGCGTTAGGAGCTGATCAGCCTTCACACACCTTTCCTTGAATCTTGACGAATACGATGATTTACGAAAACCAAAGTTCCACCTGAAACTAAATGCTAATGACTGAGGATGAAAAGGTGAATTCAGTCTAAGATTTAGATAAGTTAGAGACAAATTTTGTGAAGGAGCAGGAAGCAGAAATAATTAATTTTTTTGAACTCCTGTGTTTCTATTTTGCACGTGTTAATATTAATAGCTTTGATGGTGAAACGGCTGAGTGCTGGTCAGGATCGTATTCACTGGTGAAGTTGTGGTATTAGATAAGTGTACTAAATTACGTATTTCAGCGTCTGGCTACTTTCAAGAGGCTCTGGTGGAAGGCATTGGAGATTTCAAGAGTTTTCATGATTCTAGGGAAGAAAAAAATATGCACCTTCAAAAAAAAAAAAAAAAAAAAAAAAAAAAAAAAATATATATATATATATATATATATATATATATATATATATATATATATATATATATATATATATATATATATATATATATATATATATATAAGAAACTCACAAGAACCCTAAGTATTCATTCCTCTA
>NC_087160.1:10717500-10720000 GCF_035594125.1 Scylla paramamosain
CACGGCGACACGATAAACGACAATGTAAAGGTCTGTGTCTTCATCCGGGTACAAAGTTCTTGTCCGCCCTGAATTAGACTGGTCACCAAGATTAACTTGACTCAGCTCCCTCCGTAAGTGGAAATAAATTTGTGACCCTTGAGCTCCCGGCGTGTCCGTTCAGCTCCTCCACTTTAGCGGCGTGCCTCGGGCCGGGTTGTGAAGCAGGAAGTCCGCCGCGTCATGTTGCCTTGTCGAGAAGGAAGTGAGCAATATTAGTGATGTGTGCTTTATAAATCACCAGCATTCAGTAATATCATGAACTGTCAAGCTTTGTGATGGAGAACCTTGAGAGAGAGAGAGAGAGAGAGAGAGAGAGAGAGAGAGAGAGAGAGAGAGAGAGAGAGAGAGAGAGAGAGAGAGAGAGAGCGCTTGAGTGTCTCTTTAGAAAACGCCACTGATAAACCATCTTTCTAAGGCGCTCTGATACATTTCTGTGAACTCACTCCCACACACGAGTCTGCTTTGATCCTCCCCGCCGCCGCCAAAGTGTCCCCACCTGGTGAGGAAAGACGCTCCCCGCAAGGCTTTCACCTCGCAGGCTGCTCCACATGACTCCTTCCTTAGGTTTTCCTCATTCATCACCGCGCCACTGAGCCGTCAAATCCCCCACGTTCATGTGTTCAGACGTTTACATATTCACAGCAAATGTCTGAAAACTGTAATTTTTTGGTCTTCGTTATCGCGTCTCTCGGCCGCCGCGCAATCTTCCACTTCCCAGTTTCACGTTTTTCACCTTTTATATGTCCGTGGCCAGAGTCGCTTCCTTCGTCATTTTTCTCTTTGGGAACCTCTCTCAGTATTTGGTCCGCTCTAAATCACTCAAGGTTATTGGTTCATTAAATAAACTGAGACAAATGTAGCCGTTTGTCATTGCCACGAGAAATATGCCCGCCTGTGCCTCGCCTGACAATCACCTTCAACCGAGACAACCAACCTGCTCTACCAGACAGCCGCTACGTGGGCGCCAGAACCCTCCTTACTCATCGTAACTCACTTGACTCAACGTACTCATCTTCATTTTAACTCATATTCCTCATAAAGCTTTACATATTTAACTAATTTCATTTTTTGTTACCACGCTTCTCTCTGTCTTGAGTCGTGTATAGGCATGGTCAATAGTCGAGTGGCTGCCAGCACTCACACCAGCTGTTTTTTTTTTGTCTTAAGCTCTCTCATCTGAAAATTCCTTTCTAAATTTGACTATTCATATGTTCTAGGGAAATAAGAAGACAAAATGTTGAGGGAAAACGCTGAAGACAATGGAAATAAGCGTTAATTTATGACCATGACATCGTCCTTGCCATATCGCTGCCTAAACTCACCATTCTCATTTATTATATAATTCATATTCACAACACGTGGATCACCTAACTCTTACATCAGTATGAGTTGTCACTTTTAGGTCCGTTGTGCCTTGTATCTATTTCTAAGAGCTACAGTGTGACACGTAACAGTCCTGATAGAAGCCTGATGTCCTCAAACCATGTCACGCATTTTGGAGATGTCACCAGCGACTGTCACCAGAAACTTTGATCTCTTATGACCGTATTACCAGAAGTGACGGCCGTGACTGCAGTAAAATGTAGCAAATGGGATGTCCTATAACCGTGAACATTTTACATAACAACGGGGCGAGGTGTCTTTACCAGCATGTTGATGATCACACACACACACACACACACACACACACACACACACACACACACACACACACACACACACACACACACACACACACACACACACAAGCCTCGCGGGACTGTGTGGAGTGACCGGAGTTTAGGGGGAGCGAGTTAGTCTCTTCCTCACCACGGCCTCAGGTGCTGTGTGTAAAAGTTCAGGTTTGGGCGACGGTTGGGGCAGCAGGAGGAGGAGGAGGTAGGCAGGGAAGGTTGTTGTTAATCTCTGTCCTGTTTCTTTTGTTTGTTTCTCTCCTATCTCCTTTCTTTCTCCTTTGTTTTCTTTTTGTTTGGTTTGTTGTTTACTTTTTTTTTTTTATAGCAGCGCATCCCCCTGTCTTCGTTTTTCAGTCTATGTATATACGTGCTCTTTTTTTTCGGTTTTCTTTCTGTTCTCTTTTTTTTTTTTTTTCAATCCGTGCATCGGAGTTTTCTTGTTTTCTTTCTTCTTTCCCCTCCTTCTGTACTTTCTACACATCTATTTTTCTCCATTCTTTCGCTCTCTTTCTTTTTTTTTTTTTATCATCTTGCCACCCTCACTTCCTTCCAGCATCCTTCTTTGCTCCGAGCCCTCTTTCCGCCCCTTTACCCTCTATCCGTTCATCCAAGTTTATTTCTTCCTTCCTTTATTCCTTCCTTCCTTCCTTTCTTTCTTTTCTTCTTTCTTTCTATTTCTTTCTTTTTTCTTTCTTTTTGCTCAATTTTTATAATTTTTTGTACATGTTTATTTCAAGCTTCTTATCGTTTCTTTCGTTCATTCCTTCCTTCCTTTCCTCTTT
>NC_087160.1:10725000-10730000 GCF_035594125.1 Scylla paramamosain
TTACAGTAATGACAAAGGTGGGGGGGTAATGGGCCGAATTACCGACCAAGGGAGACGGTGCCACGAGTTTGGGACTCTTGGGAAAAGTAATGAGAACGTTTTGGAAGGAGGAGGAGGAGCAAGAGAAAGAAGAAGAGATGGAGATGGAGATGAAGGAGAAGGAACTTTTAAAGAATGGGGAACCCTTGCACTAGGGTGATGATGAAAAGGATGTTTTAAAAAGGGACGCGCCGGGGATGTGCGCCGTGAGAGCACAGAATAATGAGAGATTGGACAGTAAAGTGAGATGGAAGGAGGAGAGAGGAAAGGGACGAGATGAATGCAGAGCTGCACCATCGGGAGGAATGGAAGGAAAACGTGTGCATGTTTGAAGTGAAGATTACATCCGATAATACGAGTGGTAGGTAGGAAGAGAAGGAGAAAGCTGAGGAAGAGGAGGAGGAGGAGTAGGAAAGGACGGTTGGCTGCTAATTAAGGGTTGTGCGGGCGCTGAGTTGGCGTCCTCCTGCGTGGTGGTGGGGTTGGAGGCGGCTTTGTGTGGGTCATCAGTGTGAGGGTCGCCGCCACCCACACGCCCTCACCGCCCGTAAAAGTCGTGATAATGGTGATGAAATTACCTTTGCGGGCGAGGTATAACGCCGCCAAGTGTGACCACGAGTTTTATCCAATGATCCGGCCAGCAAGCTGCTTGGGTTTGTGTCCTGCCGCTGAGAGGTGATGGCAAGATGTTGTCAGCTAAAGGCAGACAAGAGGAAAGGAGGTTGTTGCGGAAGTGCAAGGAGTCGTGGCGTAATAATATCTGGAGGAAGAAAGCACGGCGAGGCTGGCGGTGTTGGTGGTGGTGATGAAGGAACGCTGTGAGTGATGAAAATGTCGTAAGGACGGAGACGCGATGGCAGTAGTGGTGATGGTGGTGGTGGTGGTGGTGGTGGTGGTGTCGAAGCTGTGACTGTGGTTACAGTGGCTCAGGGGATGAGTGCACAGTCTTGCGGCAAGGGTCACTGTGCAAGTATTGGCGCAGTTTTAAGCGCTCTGGGGCTACTTGGACTGACGATTTTATTTTATTTATCTATTTATTTCATTATTTCATTATTTCATTATTTCATTATTTATTTATTTTTATTTATATTATTTATTTATTTATTTATTTTTATTTATTTATATTTTTATTATAACGTGACTTTAGGTATGCTGATACGTTATAGAGAGACTGAAAACATAGAATTGATTTAAGACGAAAGTTTACCTTTATTGCTTGAATGTATAAGAAGTGCAATTTTTCCTTTTTGTTACTGATTTTTTTTCTTTTATTAACTATTGCTTTTGAGGTCATAAAAGAGAATGTAATAAAGGTGACATGTGGCTGAAGCCATGGAGGTTATCAAATTTGAGACAAGGGGCCACGGGACTGGAAAGGTTGGGAGCCAGTGACCTGGAAGGAAAACATCAAAATACAGGTAAGAGGATATATTGGAGATGGCCTGTCAGTTCCCTCGAAGGATTTTATTTATGGGTGTCAACTGCCTGTGTATGGTGCATTCAAGCCCATGAATGTTGTTAATCTACAAAACTCTCCTTGTATTTCGAAAAAGAAACCGTCACTTGCCGCGAGGTGCAGGACGCAGCGGAGACAGAGGCACGGGTCGCACCTGAACGGTTGGGTGTCGGGTGGGTCAGGTGTGGTCGTGGAAGGGTGGATGACGGCGCGAGTGGTTGCCTGGTCTAACAACCACCATCAAAGCCTAAATCGGGGATCCAGCTCTGCATTGAGGTGGAAGACGGTTCGTCGTGCACAGCGAGTCAGCGGGGGATGAGTGATGCCTTCCTGATGGGGAGAAGGGTTGTACCTGGCGTGTCTGGTGTGTGTATGTGGCCTCAGCATAACAGGTATTACGTGAAAGAGCAGTGTTCCAGCCTTGGGGGAAGTGCTCTACCCGCTAAGAAAGTCCAAGTGGTGGCTGGGCATAGCATATTTAAGATGGGTGCCGAGATACTGATTATTATGTTGTGGTGAACATTTGCTCTACAGCCTGTATCACTAAGTGGATTGCAGGTACCACCATCACAGTGATGTGGAAGCTTATCGTCTGCAGACATAACGCCATGACAACACTACTCCAGGTGTCATTAGTGACTCCTTTTTATCAATGGGTCATACATTCCTCACTGTATCGCTATAAAAGTATAGCTAATGCTGGCAGTCTCATACAGATGCATGTCACATACTCATAGGCGAATCGTCTCTACTTTGTATGCTTCCTTAAGCATGAAAGCAGTAACTGACATGTGCTTTGAAACAGTGAGGCAAGAGTGGAATGCATGCGAGTAAGCCAGTGGTGTTCAGTGCTCTTTTAGCATAATTTCATCATTGACTCTCGCTTACTCATGAAAGTCATTCTTGACTCAAATGTCAGCATAAAAAAAATGTTTACAGCAGCAAGGTACATGGAGAGAACAGACACTAAGGCAAGAATCCATTTCTTTGTCTCCAGGAATTCACTCTCGCAAAACAACATCACATTGCGGGTTCACCTCAAAGGGGAGTAACTATTCATATGTTGAGGTTGCTCGAATTTTTTTTTGTCGTGAGCATTTTCTTTTTCAGCTTCAGGAGTTCTCGATGGACGGGCGACGGATCTGAAACATCTCACATGCATTGCAACGACTTGTGCTGCAAGAAGTCTCGAATGAGCGCTCCCTGAAATTGACCGAGCTGCAGCGAGAACGTTGAACATTTGTAACAATTTTATGATATTCAGCTCTTTATCAAGATGCAAGACACTGTACGGGTTCCGCCAACGTTCATCAGCATTTCCTCCGTCTCGTGTTGAGACAATAGTAGATACCTGCAATTTTGAGGGCGTGCAGGCTGTTGATCAGTGTGAAGCTGGCATATTGATGCTATATCTACGTGATTTTTCATTCAAGGAAGATACCTGATGAGTGAAAAGAGAAGTGATAATCTTAATAAATGTTTTTCATTCCCAGAATACATATTTGAAAAGTCATAGCTTGTTATATGTGTGATAAATGTACATTCTTGATCTTAAAGGTAGAGTGAATGAAAATATTCTGGTTATACTTTCTCTTATATTTACATTATTAAGAGCGGCAGGTTGTTCTCTTCTCAGCTTCTTCTCACGTGCCTTCAGTTATTCAGGCACGCATCATATTTGGGACAGTGACAAAAGTGATTAAGGGCTCATCGCCAAGTATCTGACTTTGAGCGGAAATAAAAATTTAGCAGTCGGTGTGAGGGCGAAAGTACCTGATGCCGATACTGCGCCACACGTGAGCCAAAACAAGCACGGCACTGGCTGTTGGCAGGCGGCCCGGGGAGATATGACTACTTCATTATAAAGGAGATAAAACATCCATTTTATTTTTCGTATACAATGAAGTTGTACTGACGGATCAAGTGTTACTTGTCAGTAGCGTAACGCACGGTGTTGAGGTTGCTTTATGTGGTGCTGCGAGGCCACTGATCGCCATGATGCTGAAAGTGTAAAGGCTGGACAGCGGTGAGCTTCATGAAAACCAATGGAACCTTTTTTTGTAATAAAAAAAAATATTCAAAGGAATAAATTATTTGAAGTAATGTCATGTATATGGCCTTCCATTTATTGTAACAACTGTATGTTTGTTTGTTTATTTTTCTTTAATTACAGTTTGCTAATAAAATTTTGATATGCATTTTAAAACACTGGGCCTTAATCTTTTAAAGAGATGTTTAATTTCCTTTTTTGTTGAATGATAGTGCTTTAAATTAGAAGGTAATGCATCTAAAACTAAGTTGATGCATGAATGAAACAGAAGAAAGTGACTGAAAAGGGTTCATATTTATGATTCACCTTGCCTTAAACCACAAGACGAAAATGGTGCATTAATATTACAGTTCAAGGCGCTGCAAAATTCACACCAATTTTCTATCTTTAATTCTTTTTGTCCAGCTGATGCATTTTAAAACTTGAAAAAAAAAAAAAAAAAAACTCAACCGAGGAAAAATGTAATAAAGATGACATGCAGATAAGTGAGTGTAGCATGACACAAGTTAGGTGCACATGAGTATAGTGATGATTACCTGTAGCTTTGTCTTGCCACACACTGTAGTTAGAGTCCGGAAGGCGCAATAGTTGCTAAATTCTAGTGCGATCGTGGCTCAGGGTGGGATAGGTAGTGCTTACTTGTAACGGTAGCCGCTGCCATGACCTGATCCACCTCAGCGCCAGGCAGCGGCTTCTCAGCTGGGTTGGCGGAGGCTCCTTCACCCCAACCCTGGCCTCCCACTACCCGCCACTCAGGCCCAGCCAGCCTCTGCTTGCATAACTAAGTCTTTTTCTTTATGTACCAGTAATTCGCATGAAATTCTTAGGACTTATCTTAATTCCTTAAGATGTGAGGGAGACCACACGTCCAGCCAGCACACTCAACCTCATCGGGGCTCGTGGCCGCGTGGTCGTGGAGGCGACGGGAGGAAGTGACCTAATATTTTCCTATGCCTAAGAGGTCATCACCTGGATACGACAACAGAGGAATGAAAATGCATGAAAAGTGCAGGTAAATGATTATGCAAATGAACCAATGGCAGCATAAGTTACAGCGAGCAGTCAGATGTTCCTGCCGTTAGCGTATCTCCCGCACCACATCACATATTATTGCACGGCACATGTAAACATTATACCATTTCGATTCGAAATTTTGTTGATATTCTTAATCGAATTACATAAACAAGTATTTTTATATTTTGCACTACACCAAAACTATTATACAGCTGCAGAATTTTCACCGGGTCTGTGTTGTGTTCGTGTATGTAGAGGTCTGCCTATATTTTGTACAACGACAATCAACATTTTTTTTCAGAAATCCAGACTAAGCCAAAAATTTCTTTAGAAACAACACAACAATTGTGCAATTTTTTGTTTTCCCGTTAAAAATACGTTGTGTGTGTGTGTGTGTGTGTGTGTGTGTGTGTGTGTGTGTGTGTGTGTGTGTGTGTGTGT
>NC_087160.1:10735000-10755000 GCF_035594125.1 Scylla paramamosain
ATGATTTTTTTCATAATTTAATACAACTCACCTGATAGTCTTAATAATGGTAGAAAATCTTATAATTCTTTATCATGAAGAGAAATAATTCGCTTCACACGGCATGTAATTATTATTGAAAGTGTTATATGAAACAGAAAAATCGGCGAGCAGAAATATAAACACCTAATATGAGTTAATCGTGCAGGCTGATGCACGTTTTCGCGGCGGTGGGATTGTTAAGGCAGGCTGGTGGCGAGGGGAGGGTGCAGTTATTATCATCATTATTATCGTTTCTATATTTGTCTATTTAGTAATTGGCCGTGGGTCAGGTGGCGGTGGTGTGACATTGGGCGTGCGGCGGCGTGCTTGTTTATGTTGGATTGCGTGATAAAAACTAATGTGAGTGGCTGTGGTGTGTACCTTTGAAACGCGCGCCTTCCTAATTGCCCACACCAGCCAGCCATTAATTAAATGTTCATATCCTAAATTAAATTTGTCGGTACCTGGGGCACATCATAATATTAATAAGCCAGTAACCAATTAGCCAAAATCTGGTGAAGTGAGATTTGTGACAGCGCCATTGAATTAAATCAATAATAATTTTAATCAGGAGAGAAATTTCGTGGCACAGTGAGTGTCGCGCCCCTGCGGTGAAGCAAGGCAGAGCAAGGCTGTGGCTACTGCTTCGCTCAGACGGGTAGACGTGATGCATGATGGCGTCTGTATGGTTACTTTTGGCGAGCACAGAGCCAGGTGTGTGTGGGGCGCGTGCAGAGAAAAAGAAATGATTACCTGGCTGACGATCCTTGACACTGCACAAGACTCACATTGAATTGAAATCTAAATAAAAATGTTTTCTAAGAGATGTGTTTTCCTTTCATGTTGACCGCTTAATGCCCGTCACTTTATAATTCATTACGCTTAAGAAGTCAACATTGGTTAATGCGTTATTTGTTTATAATTAATTAATGCAGTGTGTCATTTATGCTAATTGCTCTGTGCCGCCAGGTGAAGGAGTGTTGCCGGTTGAGGGTGTGGTCACACCTCAACACACACACACACACACACACACACACACACACACACACACACACACACACACACACACACACACACACACACACACACACACACACACACACACACACACACACACACACACACACACACACACACACACACACACACACGTCTCTCTTTTCTTTCTGTAATTGTTTATACTTTTAAAAGTATCTGCCTATCTGTATCTTTATATTTGTCTGTTTGTCTGTCTATCTATCTATCTATCTATCTATCTATCTATCTATTTTATCTATTTATTTGTCTTTTTAATTTTCATAGTTACACACCTAATTATATATTTATCAACATATATATCTGTTTGTCTTTCTAGCTCTGTGTGCACCCTTGTCTTAAGTATTATAAAACGAAAACTTGAATACTCACATCGTCAGAACAATAATTCTAGCAATTCATATTGAAGGGTGAAGGCAACAAGGCAACACCACCGTTAATTGTATTGACTTAAACAAAGAAGACCAGGCTCGTGTTGTTGCACCAACCTGATGCCAAAGATGGGTAAGGCTGGCCAGGAGGCTGCGGCCCTAGTACTGTGTGGACGCAGGTGATCACTGCGCCACTTGTCGCTGTAATCTCGGCAAGCCTTTCGGAACCAAGCTCTAGGCCAATTATTCGCTTACTTGCTGTGTGCTGTCTCGGATTTTCAATTTCTTTCTTTTTTTCTTTTTTTCTCTTGTTTCTTTCTCTCTGTCTGTCTGTGTTTGTCTGTCTGTCTGTCTGTCTGTCTGTCTGTCTGTCTGTCTGTGTCTGTCTGTCTGTCTGTCTGTCTGTCTGTCTGTCTTTCTGTCTGTCTGTCTGTCTGTCTGTCTGTCTGTCTGTCTGTCTGTCTCTCTCTCTCTCTCTCTCTCTCTCTCTCTCTCTCTCTCTCTCTCTCTCTCTCTCTCTCTCTCTCTCTCTCCCTCTCTCTCTCTCTCTCTCTCTCTCTCTCTCTCTCTCTCTCTCTCTCTCTCTCTCGATAACTAACTATTGTACGAATTTTTATTAATCCAGTAGTTAATGGCTCGCTAATAATTTGCGTCAGGGAGTGTGTATTATAGTTAACATGAATATTTGATGATGATGACAAAAACAACAACAGCAACAAAAGAGTGTAGACAAGCGAGGCGTGAACAGAATAAATACTATTAGCACACATGCGTCACTTGTTCATGTGGGTCAGGAAGGGAAGCTTTATATCAAGAATGTTTCTGATACATAACGATCGCACCATAAGAAGTGGAAACCAAGATTAAGTTGAACCTTGAACCTTCTTTCTTTCTACCTCTCGTCACATTCTACGTCGGTTGATACTCGTATTAGTTAGCGACACTGACGATCACTGACCCTCATTCTGTTTAGAAGTAGCAGCAGTAGCAGTTCTCTTCCTTCCCCCACACACCCCGCCCCACCTTTCTCTCTCTCTCTCTCTCTCTCTCTCTCTCTCTCTCTCTCTCTCTCTCTCTCTCTCTCTCTCTCTCTCTCTCTCTCTCTCTCTCTCTCTCTCTCTCTCTTTCTTTCTCTCTCTCTCTCCACCCTCGGCACTCATTCACTTCATTATTCATTCTACCGAGGGCGGCAGCCACACAGCCTCCCCAAAAGGTATTCGTGCTTGTAAAGTTACAACGCAAAGCAACGGTCACCGGTTCGGATAATTTTAATTAGCACAACACACATGGGGCTTCCAGAGTCAGTGATTATAGTGCATCAAAATTATTATTGTTATTGCTTGGGTCTCCAGTGGCGGAGGAAGCCACCTGCTGCTGCTGTCAGTGCGGGATGGAAGTGATCGAGGGAGATGAGCAGTCCTGCAAAATCCTCGTCTGGTTCGGCCTGGTTTTTACTGCGAAATATTTCAATCGTATTTTTAGTATAATTTTTGCGTGAGTGCAGCGGCAGGGAAAATAAAATAAAAGAAGAAAACACGAATCTCACTGAAATTAATATTCCCCGGAAAGGCTGACCCATAATGGCGGAAAATTTAATGGCTTTGAGGACATACGTATTCTGGCGGCGTGCAATAACTCGAATTCCTGGCCAGACGTCAATCCCGCGCAGGGATTTTCGACACTAAAGAATCGTGATGATGCAGTGCGTTCCGCCTGTACCTGGAGGGAACAGGTGACGTTCATCAAGCCTGAGAGAATGCCGAGTCTCGACGTTCACCTATTAATTACTCAGGCTTACGTGGACAGCATGAGAGCAGGCCTTTCCTGAAGGGCCTTTGTATCCCGCCTGCAGGGAACATGTCCCCTCGGTCTCGCTTGGGCAGCAAAGGACGAGGGGAGCGACGCGCCTTGAGTACACAGGTGAAGGGCCGCTCGGGACCCGATCACTGCTGGTTCATATCAGGGTATTTGATTTTATATCATGGCGCCACTGATGACGCTCAAAATTATTTTAATGATACGTAAATTCTGTAAATAACAATAATGATAATGATAATAAAAATATAATAATAATAGTAGTAATAATAATAATAATAATAATAATAATAATAATAATAATAATAATAATAATAATGTATGTTATTAAGAACTAATTATTATTATTATTATTATTATGATGATGATGATGATGATGATGATGATGATGATGATGATGATCATCATCATCATCATCATCATTACTCTCTGGCGTGAGGTGGTGGGAGGCAACCCTCGACCCAGGGAGCGCAGCGTGCGGGCCTAGAGGTCTCTCAGCGAGGCATTGGCTGTGAATGGTTGAAGCACCCCTGGTTACGCGGCGCCCAGCTCGCTGCTCGCTGGAAGCACTGGTCTGTGGATGTTGATTAGAAAGAAAGGGGAAATGTATCCCTCACGAGGCGGATGGGTTGCCAGAGAGATGAACAGTGAACAGCAGTAGGTTAACCAATGTCCGAGCTCAGTGTGTTCTAATGTAACTATCCGCCGCCTGCCGCGTGGATCTGTCCCCCATACCGCCACTTAGAGAGGTCGTGATTCTTTTTGTCGCTGGTCTCAGTACAATGGTCCATTTAGCAGAATCTTGCCTTCACCACCACCATCACCCCGGTGACTAGCGACCGTAAAGCAGTGCACAGCTGTGGTGGGAGTGGCTCTGTTTGGCCAGATGGTCCTCCGCCTGCTGCTCCCCCCCACTCCTTTATTACTCCCACCGCCATCACAGCGTTGTTCTAGCCTCCCACCACTACTCTTCTCTCCCAACACCTATTCCTTCTCTTCCAACACCCTGTCTTCCCTTTACAATTCTCTTCCTCCTCTCTCTCCAGCACCCATCTCAGTTTCCATCATCCCCTCGCACCACCTCCTTTATCACCACTGCCGCCTCCCAGTACCTATTTCTTTCCCCTCTCTTCTCCCTTCCCTCTCTCTCGCACTTTCTTTATGTGTGCGACTTGTGCTTTTATTTTTGCGGCAGAAAGTCCGGTCTTTTTCGGAATATTTTACATCACGTTGCTAAAAAGAAAGTGCAGCATATTCGTGTCCATCTGGAAAATATATATGATCTGCTATGTATCTAACTCTCTATATCCAGTAAAAATCTTTGTGTTATTTGGCCGGCATGACTACTGCGTGCTGCGTCTTGAGATGGGAGAAGGGTGAGAAAGGAACATGTGGGAGACAGTGTCCAATGGCGGTGAGAGGTCGTTCTTTGGGTTTGCGTGTCAGTTGTATGACGTGGATCATCAAGGTTTACAGAGAATGATGTTAAGAGACCGATGTTGGAACGAAACAGTGTTAAAGACTTACCGATATTAAGAATGACTGATACCAAGATAAGAATACAGGAGTTAAAACTGATTGATGTTAAGGTTAACATTTAGACAACGTGTATTAAGACCGGTGTAAAGACTGGTCGATGTGAAGATAAATGTTAAAGACCGATATATAGACGCAGTGATGTTGGGATTGATGTTCAGACCAATGTTAAAAGTGGCTGTCATTAAGAAAGATGGAAAGATTGAAGACTGACAAATATTAAAACTGATGTCAAGACTGAGCGGTGTTAAGATCCCGATGAAATGTGTGTTGTGGTGATGGCAGTCTATCTGAATCCTCATGGGCAACCTGTGGAGTAACTCATTCATTTTGATCAGCATAAAAACTTTTCACTCAAGAAAGAAAGAGACTGACATGAACGTGACGTCGCGAAGGGAGTGAAATGGGTCACTCCTGCAAAGATTTATTCTGGCAAAAACCGCTTCCAGTTGGGCGCTTGGGCGCCATTGAGAGCCATGCGGAGTCCATTAGGAGAGCACGACCAGCCTCGCAGCACAAAGAAGCCTGCACGCCATAAACTCTCCTCATGTGTGACGTTTGCATTTTTCAAACACGAGGCTTTGTGACAAGAGGGATGAAGCTCCCCACACCGGGCTGCCTTACACCGGGGAGGACTTCGTCAAGACATTTTACCTGGTACCACCACCACCACCACCGCTGTCACCATTACTCAACCACCATCACTATCACTGCCATCATCACCGCCATCTTTACCACTTTAACCACCACCACCATCACTGTTACTACTATCACTGCTACTACCATTCCTGCCAATGTCGCTTCCACCACCACTACCACAACTATTACCACAGTCATTACTACCAGCAACATTACATTCACCACCACCACCACCACCACCAACACCACCACCACAACCACATCTCCGCCTCGTGTACCTAAACGCTGGAGAAATATTCATGAGGGTGCCTTGTTTTACATTCGTGCACCAGACACCAAATAAATGTCCTTCTTTATTCACGTAACTGGCTGCATACAAAGTAAAAAGGAAGAAATCCTTGCAGCTACTGTTTAGCGGAGGAAGAAATTTAGACCATGAACTTCTTAGGAAATGTCCTGATACAGCGAAGATGAAGGTATGCGAAGGAGAAGAGAGTCCTAAAGATATAAGAAGGGGAAAAAGAAAAGAATGGTATGAGAAAGAAAAGGAAAGTGTGCTAAGGGTATGCGAAGGAAGGGAAAAAATAGTATTCTGAAGGTAAGAGAAAGAAGGAAAGAAAAGTCCCAAAGGTATGTGAAGGAGGGAAGAAAAGTGTCCTGAAGGTATGTGAAGGCGGAAAAAGTGTCTTAGGTAAATGTAAGAGGGAAGAAATAATGTACAGGAGAATATACTCGTACATAGGAGTATACGAAGAGAGTTGAGGAAACCGGTCCCGCCCAGACCAATCCACCAATGTTGAGTACGACATCCTTTTGTCTCCGCCATGTGTAAGAAAATAACCGTACCTTCACTTGTTTTCCTATCATGTTTTTTTTCTCTTGCTTATCGTTTTTAATCAAATAATTAATTTGAACTACCTGTTTCAACAGTGACCATTTATTTTTATTTGCATGCAGTAAAAAGTCCCTCGCTCTCAGGCTAAACAAAGATTGCTTCTGCATGTTCTCCATCTTTCTACGTAAAGAAAAGAGAAAGTTCGCTTGCCATGTGGCTCTAAACAACCGTCGTACTCTGGCTGGTAGGCGGTGAACACGGCGCTGTGGCAGTTGTGTGTGTGTGTTAGGGGAGGTGGGGAAAGATGACACAGACTTGTATAATCGAAAGAAAAAGGCAGATGTCCGGGAACACGTATCTGTAAACGGAATTCTATAATGCACCGTCATGGATATTGTGTGCCGGGGAGTTTTATACTAAGATGTATCGGAGCGGCTTCCTTTTTTTTACTTGTTTTTGATATAGCGCAGGTGTGACTAGGCAAGCGGGGACCACGGAGCGAGGAATTATTGAGTCCCAGACGAGGCTGAGTAATTCACTGAGTGATATTGATCAGGATGTTCATATCTCCTGTGTCTGCTTTGTGAAGCCCTGGGTCCTCGGCCTGTCAAACTTTGCCAAGTGGCCACGCGACCTTTAAATAACGCTTGTTTGCTTCATCTTTCAGACATTTTGATAAGTAAATTGGCCGACCAGATTTGAATAACTTTTTATTCATTTTCACAGGTGCAACAATTTACCGGACTTTTTTTTTTCATGGTATTTTTAGTCCTTAACCAGCCCCCTTTACGAATAAAAAAACATTTTGAAATAGAGAAATAATCCTTTTCCAATTAAATGTAAACGAAATTTTATCATTCTATCATGGGATAAAGACGTTTCTGCATTTAATATATATATATATATATATATATATATATATATATATATATATATATATATATATATATATATATATATATATATATATATATATATATATATATATATATATATATATATATATATATATATATATATATATATATATATATATATATATATATATATATATATATATATATATATATATATATATATATATATATATATATATATATATATATATATATATATATATATATATATATATATATATATATATATATATATATATATATATATATATATAATTCAAAAGACACAATATTTCATATTTCTATTTAATCTTTATTCCTATGAGACATTCAGTAGGGGACCGTGTCCATGATATGCAAAGTAGGAATATGTTGTATTGTTTCGAAGTTTACATTATGTAAAGTTTGTGTGTGTCTGTGTGTGTGTGTGTGTGTGTGTGTGTGTGTGTTGGTGGGTTGGGGGGTGGATGGGTTGGTGGCTGTGTGTGCTTCCCCAAACACAACAAACCATAAAAACCTGTACAGTATATGCGGCCGTAAAATTTCGCCACATTGAAAGTTACAATCAAGCTGTTGTATTCATTCCTGCTGGTGAGTATAACAGGGAGGGAAACAAAAAGTTTAATAGCATCACAAAAATGGCTCTAATAATAGATATTTTCTGTATTAGAGGAAGTTTTATTATCCAGACCTATGGAAAATGTATTAATTCGAATTTTTTTTTTAGGCAAGAGGATGAGCAGTGAGTCAGCCACATGGGAGAGGCGGGAGTGAGGTGAGGCAGGGAGTAATGACGTACTATCGAGTGATAGGCTGTGGTGGGAGATGAGGACCTTGCAGCGCCCTGACTCACTCTGCTGGAGATTGCTGCCTAGTGTGTATGTTTGATGTGTAGTGCTGCCACACCTGTTTGTAACACTTATTGCTTACTGAATGTAGTGTGTGTGTGTGTGTGTGTGTGTGTGTGTGTGTGTGTGTGTGTGTGTGTGTGTGTGTGTGTGTGTGTGTGGGTGGGTGGGTGGGTACGTGCGGATGAGTGAGCGGATGTATTCCTTCCCCTGCAGGAGCCTTATCGGTGACGTGACGCACTGCATAAGTCTAATTAGTTTGCGCAGCGCGGCCTCGGGTTGGTTTAGAGATTGATCCGAATCACGTGATCGGCAGGTCGGTGCTATCTTTAGCGGGGGCGGCGCGGCGCCCTCCTCTCCCGCCCTTTTCATCCATGTTATTGACTAACCTTAAAACCTGCAGCATTAAATTAAAACTCCATGCATATACTCGGTTACATGTATTTTATACATATACTATATTTTTTTACGTGAAGCTAAATTAATTCCGCCTGAGCATCAAAGGGGCGCAGCGAGGGGATAATAGTGACAGTTTTGCAGACCGGTCAAGATAGATAAAGTTGTTGATGGCTTTATGAACAAAGTTGTCGGCTCAAAGCTGCAGGCCCCGGGGAGGTGACGGGAAATGAGAGGCAGGGGCGAGGGAAGCAGGGGCAAGGGGCACGGAGGCAGGAAATTATGGGGGACAGGGTGTCGATATAGGGTATTGTGAACGAGATGGAAGGGGAGCAACACTAGGACAACGAGGGAGAGAGAGAGAGAGAGAGAGAGAGAGAGAGAGAGAGAGAGAGAGAGAGAGAGAGAGAGAGAGAGAGAGAGAGAGAGAGAGAGAGAGAGAGAGAGAGAGAGTAAAAGTAAGCAAGGGCAATAAAAATAATAGGGATAGAAAGAAGGAGAAGGCTAAACACTCCAGGTAAGAGGAAGAGGGAAATTAATACTGCAATTTGCTTCATGTAGAAGGGAATACAGATTGCAGAGGAATGCTGTTAAAATAAAACGAAAAAAAAAAAAAAAACACAGGGACACCAGCAATTAGGAGATGAAAGAAGTGAAAGGAAAAAAAATAAAGATGGAAAAAGGAAATACGGAAACACAACAGAAGGAGAGAAGTCAAATACTTAAATAGAATTGATGTTCCTAGTCGCTTCAGGCCGCGGAGAAGGAAAAGTCGTTTATGTTATGGAGTCAGAAATAAAATGAAAAGGGAAGGCAAAAGGAGAGTATGATATTGCTAGCGAGAATAGAGGAGCAGAAAGATGGAACAGAGAGAGAGAGAGAGAGAGAGAGAGAGAGAGAGAGAGAGAGAGAGAGAGAGAGAGAGAGAGAGAGAGAGAGAGAGAGAGAGAGGGGAATACGCATAGAGATTGAAATAGTAAAGCATTGTGGATATCAAGTCGGGAACAAATGAGAAAGGGAGAGTTTGGGTGTTGCCTGTCGTTGTGAAGGGGGCAGGTGGCCAAGCATCATCATCATTATCGTAGCAGTGTAATGGGGAGTGGAGGGCTCGCGTGTTTGCCCAGGCCAGTCAATGTGCTCACCTCAGTGACAGGGAGGCTGGGGCGCTACACTGCAGGACACGATCACCTACTGTACAGGCATTCATACACGCCTGTCTGTGCTCACACACACACACACACACACACACAGAGAGAGAGAGAGAGAGAGAGAGAGAGAGAGAGAGAGAGAGAGAGAGAGAGAGAGAGAGAGAGAGAGAGAGAGAGAGAGAGAGAGAGAGAGGAAGGAGTTAGCTGTGTTCATGTTGTTATAACTGTTTTTAGAATCACTTTCAAGGGGCAGGTGACCAGAACAGCACGTGTGGAAAGAGGAGGATTACAGGATTCTTCCCTCAGGACAGTGTTATGTGTCGCTGCTGGCCTCCACCACCACCCACCTCCAGCACCACCACCACCGCCACCACCACCAGGGGGGAACATTAACATTTACTCGCGCGTTACCGGTGATCTGTTCAGACTGTAGTGATTCCGGCGTTGATTCAGTTCCTATTTGTTTTAAGCTATAATAATGTGTTTTTAGGTCAGATGATGACAAGTCGTGTGGAGCAAGGCAGGTTAGGGTGTGAAGCCAAGAGCACACATTCAGTCCTGTCCCTCTTCAACGTGTGTTTTGGGGTGGAGAGCAGATTGTCTATAGAGGAGCGTGAGAGTGGAAGTGTGGAGTAGGTGGAGCAGCGCAGCAGGAGTGACTAGCCAGGTTACCTCTTTGCAAGGCTGAGCGTCGCTTACTTTGGTGCTGCAACAGTTGCTCCTGCACCAGTTGTTGAGAGCTTTTGCTGGAGGTTAGTCGAGGCCACTTTTTACTCCCAAGCCATTTCATGCTGGATTTATGCACGTGAGAGTAAATGCAGGGTGCTTGAGTAGCGTTACATTTTTTTTAGTTATGCTTAAGCATGTTGCACACTTTGTAGCACGAAAACGTAGTCCTCACAAAGGCCCCAGCTGGCGTGGGAGGAGTGTTGAAGTGGCACTTGTTGACGTCTGAACATGAGACGATTGCAATTACATAGCAGACGGCCGAATATCTTTATTGTTGCATTTGTGACGCCAGCGTTGTGTGTATTCACTTCAGGTTTCTAGAAACATCTAAAAAACCATGCATTTACAGCGTGCAACATCCCTGCCCACTGCTTTTCAAGTGTGTGCTCTTCCCTGATCCGGTGTGGAGGACAGCTTGCAGGGCAGGGGAGGGCAAGGATGGGGTTTTAGTGATAATTACATGATCTTTCCGGACTATTTCAAACATGACTTCTTTTTGTACTTATGGATTATTTTGTAAATGACACGTGAGGTCAAAATGTTCGTAAACAGAGAGTAAGTAAAATGTGGATTTAGCCCGCACTTTCCTCACATTTGTCTTCATACTCGCCTTCAGACACTTTCCTCCACCATCCTACACTGTTAGTCATCGGTGGCAATATTTGTCCGACACTTTCCGTGCTTCCTCACTAGTGGGCGGGATTGGGCGTGCGCCGGCGTACAGGACAACGGGTGTATATGGGTCGTTTGTCTGACTCGCTCCCTCCCTCCCTCGCATGGTGTTTTAAGAAGAGCGAGACTCGGCCCGCTGTCAATATCTATGTAAATCCACGCGTTGCACCACCCCGACTATTGACTCTCGCCCTTGACTCTCCGCTCATGCATTCATCGCCTGTCCATGATTACAAGTCGATCTCGCTAGTCTTTCTTTTTTTTCCCCCTCCCGTGTATACATTTCCCCTTTGTACACCCTCCCTTCCGCCCTTCCCTTCACCCCTCGCCCCTCCACGTGCCCACCTCAGGAGTGAAACAGGCGATAGCACTCTAGAAAAAAAAAAAAAAAAAGAAAGAATGAGTGGCTTGGGTGGCGAGGGTTGTCCTTCCCCTCAGAAATATCTAGTGATGTGGAAGAGCCGCGCCTGTGTGTCCTGTGAGCGGAAATTCAATCGAGACAAAGAAAACACTTTCCCCATTTTGTACAGTCCAAATTGAATTAGTTCCTCTCTGAACCGCAAGAGCGCGCAGTCCAAACACCAAAAGAAAACACGGACCCTGGGACGCACTTCATATCAAACCAATTGGCTAAGAATTCTGCGACGCTTGTTAAGTATTTACCAGTGACAATTTTGTTTTCCCGGCGGAGGAAGCGACGGTGGTACTGGTAATGGGACCTGAGAGAGAAGAAGGGGGATGGTGGTAGTTGGAGCGGAGGGGGGCATGGGGTTGTTGCTGCAGACATCCCTTCCATCTTGAAAGGATAATATTGACACTGTGAAGGTAATGCTGTCTATTGCATTACTGGAGGCTTGCGGCTCTGTAGTGTTATTGTTGTGGGGACTTTGCATGGACTTACATCGACTCGGGAGGGTTTGGGAAGGGTGTGAGCCAGCTGCATCACCCTCGCCTGAGATACATCAGGCAAGTGACTGCCCTTGTAGAGTGGGTACATGGTGTGGATGAAGTGGACGGGTTGTCGTAGACAGTGTTAGTGGAGATAAAGTCTGATAGTTAAGTGTGAGATCAGTTAGGCGGGTGTTGTAGAATGTACATACATTAGTGGAGGCAGCGTGGGCTACATGAGTGTGGGTTGAAGGGAGGGTCTCATGAATGAAGGATGGTGGGTAGGTGTTTGGT
This sequence comes from Scylla paramamosain, assembly GCF_035594125.1. Lineage (NCBI taxonomy): Eukaryota > Metazoa > Arthropoda > Malacostraca > Decapoda > Portunidae > Scylla > Scylla paramamosain. Next base: position 10,747,124 of record NC_087160.1, read on the forward strand.
ACATTTATCACCCCGCTGATTTGTGCTCGTAAAGCATTTATGTTTCAGCACTAAACACACACACACACACACAAACACACACACACACACACACACACACACACACACACACACACACACACACACACACACACACACACACACACACACACACACACACACACACACACACACACACACACACACACACACACGTTAATAATACTAACAATGACAAAGGGCCATAAGTCTGGTTTGTTCCGATAAAGTGCTGTTGACAAGCGCCAAGTAATGAGTTTATATATTAATGGATGAAACACATGGATGGGAAAAAATGGCAAAAGAGATAATACTGTAAACGCCGCGTGTATGTGTGCCGGTAGTCATGTAGAAAGAGCGAATGTGAACTTTAAATAAATGAATAAATGAATGGATGAATAAATAAAAACTACACACACACACACACACACACACACACACAGACACACACACACACATTATTTTTTTCTTTCACTTTAAATTAAACATTTTTTTTACTTAATATGATGAAGTGTGTGTGTGTGTCTGTCTGTGTGTGTGTGTGTGTGTGTGTGTGTGTGTGTGTGTGTGTGAGAGAGAGAGAGAGAGAGAGAGAGAGAGAGAGAGAGAGAGAGAGAGAGAGAGAGAGAGAGAGAGAGAGAGAGAGAGAGAGAGAGAGACGAATACATAGTTTATTTAGTTTATTTACAAGACTGCAAAAGGTGAACATCTACCCCATTTTCCTTCTCAACCACTCCTCACATTAATTAGGGAAAGACGAGCAGACACTAGCACAGGAATAGATAAAACCAGACAGGCGAACAAACAGCCATAGAGGCGGACAGGGAGACACATGGACACAGTAAGGGGAAAGGAAAATGAGGGCATAAGAATACAATGAGAATACATCAATGAACGATTATTGATTCATGGGGGTCGATGAGGCGCAAGAATTAGGGACAAAATTGTACGCGCTGAAAAGAACGTGGCGAGGAGCAGGAGGCAGTGGAAAGGGAACGCCAAGGTCACAGGAGAGAGCGGGGAAGGTCTTGCGTCATGAGGGTGAAGGTGAAGATTAATGTGGGAAGGGTGGTAAGCTTGAGGAGGCTTTCTTGGAGGTGGTAACGACAGCCAGTATGAAGCTGCTTCTTACCTTCTTGCTGCTTCATTTGGCAAGTGTTGTCTGCTGCTGGCTGTGTTTAGCGTTTTCTTCTCAGTTAGAATCATTGATCACGTTTTGCAGGGAGGTTTTCAGTAGATTGGAGGACTTGTGATGAAGAGAGGACACAAAGCACAGTGGAAGTGAGCGTACAGTGAGGTACTCGACTTGTGACGACTGTAATTACCTTCCCTCGAAACCAGTCTATAAAACTTAAATAAATAAATAAATAAATAAATAAAAAATATAAGTAATGAACAGAATAAAAATTAAAGAAAAGGTCAAACTAAGTAAGCAGTAAAATGAGAAAAAGAAATCACAGAAATGTACGAAGACCAAATTTTGTGTCACTATATCAGTATTTTGATAATTTGAATAAATAATGCTTTGAATTGCAGAAGTATTACTAGTAATTAAATATTAAGAGAGAGAGAGAGAGAGAGAGAGAGAGAGAGAGAGAGAGAGAGAGAGAGAGAGAGAGAAGAGAGAGAGAGAGAGAGAGATAACATGTTTTACACGATAGAGAGAGTGAGCGTGGCACCTTGGCCTCACCGTGTGGCAGCAGAGGCTTCGCTAATAAGCGGTAATGGCAAGAACGGTGCATGCAGCCACGTTATGACCGCCAGACACCATTACGTCCCATTTAAAAGAGATTATCAGAGGTGCAATGGAGTGGACTGGCTCGTGGTGCGTGACTCCTGCCGGCGGGGGTGATGGGGAAAAGGGCGCCGGGGTGAGGGAGGGAGCAATTGGAAGGGGGTGTTGACGGGGGGATGGGCCGGCTGCGGGGGGAAGGGAACAAAGGGGTAGCGAAATGGTGGTGATGTTCTCGTTGCCGCCGCCGCTGGTAGGAGTCAAACACGTTGGGGAGGATAAGGGTAAGGCGAGGATGGGGATGAGGGTCAGGGTGAGGATGGCGTGACGGCAGACGGGTGACGGTACAGTAGAAGCAGCAGATGGGGAGATTAACTAATAGTTTGGGTGTATAATTACATATGCTTCATCAAAACAAGGTAATTGCTTTATATTAACGCCAGATATTCCTCTTTGATCAATTATTACGTGAGTGTCAGCAGCTCAGCTAATTACGAGCCTCACCACAGGGCCGGAGCACGAGAGGCGGGGGTGTGGGGGTGATGGTGGTCATTATTTAGTGTTGTTTTTGCTTTGTGACTCATTTGTTAGGTTTTCTTTTTGAGTTATTGGTCAGCTTACCTTTGTGAATCACTCCTAAGCTTTGTTTTTTTGACAGTGCCCCCTTTTTTATTACACCTATTATACTGGTTTATTGTTGCTTTGGAGTAAATTCTTATTCCCATTTTTTGTGGCTTACTACTTACTGCATTACTTCACTTTATTCCCACTTTCTGGTTAGAACATTTCTATATTTTTGTTCTTACTATATAACTACACTACTTTATTCTTGTTTCCACTAACTAGCTATGACAGTATCTCATCTCTCACTACTTACTGCTTATTACACTACTTCATTCTTTTCTCCCACTTACTACTTACCACACTCATTGTTTTTGTTTACTGTTTATCACTCAGTGCACTGTCATATTCTTTCTCTTTACGATCGCTGCTTAGTTTCGTAAATGTGGTGCAGCGGGAATGATTTGTTTGTTGCCCATACACGAATAATTTTTCTTTCCGTCTGTTAATGGCGGCGAGTCAACAAAGCCGTGATGACGTCGGGTGTTTGCATCGCTGAATAATGCTTCGTTGATAACCTACATAATCGTCCACCATTAAATAACGTTACGACTCTCCTCAAACACATCGTACGGGTTAACGTGGTCGTATTTTTACGCTATCAGCTCGCTACACTTTTTATTTTTCCCTCACAAATTTTCTCTAATTCTTGTCCACCTGCATAAATGACTGATACAGACTATTGCTTTTCTAAGAGGTGTAGTGTAAATTCAGGAAGGTGTGTTTTCGTTTGATATAGCATTACTTGTTATAGTATTACTTTTCTCTAGAGATGTAGTTTAAACTCTGCAAAGTGTGCTTTCATTTGATACAGACTTACTTTTCTCAGAGACGTTGTGTACTCGCTACTTCAGCAAAGTGTGCTTTCATTTGATACAGATTACGTTATTACTTTTGTCAGAAACGCACTTTAAATTTAGCAAGGTGTATTTTTCATTTGACACAAACTAATATTTGTCTCAGAAAGGTTGTGTAAATTTTGCAAAGTGCATTTTCATTTGATCGCAACTTTCCTCTTGCACTAATTATATTTCTAACACGGATTTTTCTATTGAGGTAGCACATTAAGAGAGATAGTATTGCTTTCCTTTGGGGCTTGGTCTGCATGCGCTCCCAGGCATTTTTTTATTTATTTATTTTTTTCATAATCATCTACAAGTTTTAAAACGCAGTCTTATTTTTTTTTTTTTAGCATAAAAAAAACTTCCTATTCTCTTTTTTTTCTGTGTCCATGCAAAGGATGTTAACAAAGGATGTCTAATATTTTATGTTTTCTTTACAGGTGAGACATCAGCAGTAACAGCAGCAGATAAGACAGGTAGGCTTGTGGCTCGTCTCGTCCTGTTAGAAAAAAAGAATATCACGAAGTTTCGTTTTTTGATCTACGGTAGAGATTCTCCGTGATATCTGTCGCTTCAGGAACCGGCTCTCTAATAAGGTGGTAGACGAATGGAACAGACTCAGTTACTGGGTTGCTGGTACAAAGTAAATAGGGACGTAAAATTTTGTTCTTTTGTACTCTGAATATTTCCAGAACATAATTTCTGTTGTTGCTAGTCTTCGCTTACATAATTTCTTCCTCTCCGGTATCAAATCCTGCTCCTGGCCTTTTACTTCTTTCTACGTCATCCTCCACACCCTCCCTTCTTTTTCTTCCTTTCTGCTTGTTATCCTTCCGTTCTCACACGTCCAAATAACTTCCTCCGTAGGGTACCGCTCTTTCCCTCACCATTCTGTCTTTCACCTTCCCTTTCTTCACCTACTGTCTCCCTCTTCTATCATCATTCCCATTTCTTCTCCATTCCCTCTTTACAGCTCCCTCCCTCCATCCCTCCTGCATTACCATCTACAACTCCTTTTCATACCCTACGTCCCTCCTCCGTGACGGCTGCATTAGTGTTCGTTTTGCTCCTCTTCGCTGCTCTTATTCCTCCTCTTCTATCTGCTCTTTCTCGCGCTCCAGGTCATTACTCCTTTGCAGAGAGAAAAGAAAGAAAGATGAGCCCACAAGAATTATTTGAACTGTCATTCTTTTCCCATATTTTTTTTTCAGTTCTCTCTCTCGCGTTGGAATTCGAGGTAATTTCGTGCAGTATCGTGTATTTCCTTTATTTATTCCTCGTTTGAGTCCGCGGTGCTTCATGAGTGCAGGAATCTGGTTGTGTTTCAGTGTATTGCATCTCTTTTTAATGGTACAGCTGGCGTTCATATATACAAATGGACCCATTAAGTAGTGATGAACCTGTCCTCGCCGCCCAGCTGTCCACCGTCCCCTCCCGCCCCTCACCACCCCTCCACCTCCACCTCCTCCTCCTCATCCTCCGCAAACTCAACCCGCTCGACAAATGAGTCTAATTTAAGCATACCGTGAAATACAAATGGAATATATTAACTTTAATGGCCGGATCATCGAAGCAGATGATTCTCTACAGTCCTGTACCATCCTCCTTCCTGCCTGTCTGCCCGTCCATGCTGTCGCCTCTCTGCCCGTCATTCTTGTCAGTCTGCTTCCGCGTGGCGAAGGAAATGTGTCAAATGTTTGTTGTACCTTGGTGCTTTTTGACGACAGATGGGTAAAAAGATATTGGTCCGCTAGACGTTCAATTTCCGTGATTAATGTTATAGGCCTAGCCATCAGGCCCTCTCTAATTTTGTCCCTCGCGGCAGGCTGCCTCTATGTCTCCCTTGAGCCTCGTAAAGGGATATCGTCTTTCTGTGATACCCAGGTTGTCATTCACACACACACACACACACACACACACACACACACACACACACACACACACACACACACACACACACACACACACACACACACACACACACACACACACACACACACACACACACACACACACACACACACACACACACACACACACACACACACACACACACACACACACACACACACACACACACTTGTGGATGGTGGAGCCGTTAAAAGTTGAGGTGAATTAAGACTCACATATATTGATAGGATCATAAGTTTGTAGCGCCAATAGGGTGAGAGTATTCCCCGGAAGATTTTCTTCGGTCCATGATTACCCGAGCAAAGGAACCTCACGGAAGTTTCTGTGAATGCGCAGAAATACTTGGCCGAACTAATCACAACTTTGGGTGGCTGGAGCTATTCATATTATAATTGGGTCTTGAGTTGAGGCTAACTTGTTAGGGAAGTCCGTCAGCAGCACTGTCGGGCGGCGGGGCGCTGCGGTGACCATCAAGCTCCTGTTGACGCCACCCCGCCGCCTCAACTCCAACAATAGTTGCCGAGATGGTCCAGAGTTCACCAGTAATTTGTTAGAGGCTCCCAACTCAGACGAGGAACTTGGTGTTCAGGTCAAACACGACGAGCATTGCTGTAATCAGGCCATGACGTGTGTCTGTGCCTTTGAGACGCCGTCACCAAGTTGTTGGGCATTGTATATACCAGTCCAACAAGACGCACCTGGGATGGTCCACAGACACGCGGCTCTGAGGCGACTCCGGCCTCTGACTTCCGCCCCTTCTATTTTCACGGACTGACTTACTTTGTTCACGTCACACCATCTCCACTAAAGCAGTGCGGATTTATTTTTATGTAACACACACACACACACACACACACACACACACACACACACACACACACACACACACACACACACACACACACACACACACACACGTACACACACGTACACACACACACACACACGTTAATACACAACATTCTTTACACCCACTCACATTCATCCACACAACTCAAGAACCCACTGTGGCACTTTCCCACTCACTCCTTCATTCATAAGTAGCCGTTGTGTTCTAGCAGCATCTACAGACGTTCCCCGCAACAAATGATGGCCCACATTTAGCCGTGTAACACCACTAACTAGCCCACATCGCAGCCCATCGCACCACTCGGGTCTAACCGCCTGCGACACAAAAATAGAAGCGCTGCACAAAACAAGTGAAGCATTACAAAAGGGTTCATTTACATGCATTAGAGGCGACTTTTATGGGACGCACATATGTCGGTGTGTTGTACGGCGCGGTGGCTTGGGGGAGGCTGGTCGAAGGGAGGGATGGAGGTTGGGACATTAAGAGGAAAGGCTGGTAGGAATGAGAGGGAGAAGGGAAACGACATACGGCACTGGACATTAATAGACCGTGTAAATGGAAATGGCTGATTATTTCCATTAGAAGAAGACGGCGTGAGGGAGAGGCAGACATGGTGCTTTCAGACATGTTGGGTCAGTGGGCGTGCGGGTCACCGGGGTCATGGGAGGAGTGGTTATTGGCTACGAGAGAGTGACATTGCAATGGCATGGCATGGCACCTCACACTCACCAGTCTCCTTGTGTGTCACTTGGTTACGGTGATAGTTAGGAATGCACCAGTATTTAGGAAGAAAGATTTTGCACTTTAGTAATACCCACAGGAGGTTTGTGCTCTGAACGTATATCTGTAATAGCAGGTTTATTTATTTATTTATTTATTTTTTTATCTATTTTAACAGTATCACTAAGTGAAAAGAAGATCTAAGTCGACCTCATGCCAAGAAGAGTACGAAAAAAAAAATGTTGCTTCTTTGTCTTCATGCTCTTAACAGAAATTAATATTAAGGCTATCATTACAACAATAACGACGACGACGACGACGACAACAACATCATCCACAACAACAACAACAACAACAACAACAACAACAACAACAACAATAACAACAATAAACACTACTACTACTACTACTACTACTACTACTACTACTACTACTACTACTACTACTACTACTACTACTACTACTACTACTACTGCTACTACTACTTCCACCACCACCACCACCACCACCACCACCACCACCTCCTCCGTCGCCGCCGCCTCTACTAATGTCGTTACGCAGTGTGCAATGAGATGAAAAGCAACCATTTTTTCTTACTTCCAGTCCATTTACGCCACAAACTGAATGCATTTACATAAGCACATTGTGTATAACTTTTCATACGTTTGTGTTTGGGTGTCATACGGTCTCATTCTCACACACTCACTCCTCTGGACGCAAAGTTTGGGTGAATAATCATGACCTATTCACACTTTCTCGGTATCTGACTCATGTACCTATATAAAACACCACGCAAGGGAAGGAGTGGAGCCGCTTCACGCCCGATTCTCGCCACCTCACCTTGCATGCGTATACCTTGCTAATTATGGGATGCGTCTCATCGCTCATGGCGTCATTTGATGCGAAAAACATACGGTACATGCAAAACTCGGAACGGCACGCCAGGAGGTCATGCACGCCTAGGGTCCGCGGGAACAGCACATAAATCATGCAGCATGCACACAAAGGCATGGATGTGCGTTATTTTTCTACAAATAATGATGACATAACAGGAGAGAGAGAGAGAGAGAGAGAGAGAGAGAGAGAGAGAGAGAGAGAGAGAGAGAGAGAGAGAGAGAGAGAGAGAAGATAACTTAAAAAAAAAAAAGACGAGGGCCATTGTGATCCCTGGGATGACGTAATA
>NC_087160.1:10757500-10762500 GCF_035594125.1 Scylla paramamosain
CTTAGGCGTAAAAGTAGCGCGAGTTTGCATCCAATTAAATTTCTTCATCCTCCCGGACGCCGCCTCGTAAGGGAAGGTATAGGGAGGGGAGAGGGGAAGGGAGGGAGGGAGGAAAGTGAGTCGCCAAGAGAGGCAAAACCCTTGAATGACCAGTGATAGGTTCTCCACTCCCACCACGCAGGATCCTCGCCACCAGGACCAGGAGAGCTTGGGCATCAGCCGTGTGGGTAACTGTTGGCTTTCGTGCTCCAAGTGTCTTCACGCCTAGATGATGTTTTGAGTTGTGGTTTAGGAGGCGCTTCTTATGCTGCTCAGTCTGTTCCTTTTTTTTTTTAATGATTGGTTATAAACATTGATTTGTGAAGGCACGTTTTCAGTAAATAATTGGTAAAGGTTATTTTGTGCTCCTAATACGTTTTTTTTTCTCTCTAATAAACAAAACAAGCCCACGAGTAAACACTGAGTTGACAGTGACACGTGGAAGCGTAATCAAGCCCACAATAGTATGGCCGTCGTATGTGATAGAGATGAATGGATCAAATAACTCATGTGTAGGCGATGAGTTACGTTGCTACAAAACAACACATGGTTCACGGGAGAATGGATGCCTTGGATTCCTTCATATTGTTTGATTTCAAGAATTCTGCTCTGTAACACACAAAATATTACGCCGACGCTGTGTTTACAGTTTTTTCCTGCTTCTCCACCATCTGCACGCCTCCTTCATCCTCGCCCCCCCGCCCCCACGCTCCGCCACTCAAGGGTAACTGAGAGGCAGCTCAGGCAGCCTGGGAACGCTCGCCAATGTCGGGACAATTTTGCGAACGTCAGACAGTGGATGAACGAGGTTTGCTGACTTGCCACAGAATCAGATCACGTCCCTGTGAACGCTTTACGGCCGCTGCCAGCAAGGATGCCGTGCTGGGGCCGGGGAGACTCAAGGCAGCCGTCATCCCCAAGCTCCTTCCAGCCTGTACCCCGGCACACACGCAGGCCCGCCCGATGTTCCCACCGCCTGGGGATGTGTCTGGCGTAGGCGTGGCGTGTGGCCGCGGCAAGAACGACAGGCTCAGTATATCGGCATTTGTTGGCTACTTTAGCGAAATTTTTCCCCAAAGAGTTTTGAATATATTTCCTTTACTCTGGAAAATATTACCTTCATAATCAGCTTTATTTTGATGCATGACCGATAGATCAGTTCTTACATTGAGCCCTCTCGCTTGGTGGCAGTGGTCCCTGAGTACCACCGCAACACACTCTTTTTTGCAGTTCCTTCTGGTGCGGCCAGGACATTCTGGCAGGGCGGGAGGGTCTCCAGAAAGAAACAAGTGTCGCATGACTAAAAACATTGACAAGTCAGGCGTCACCAGAGTATTTTAAGAGGTGGAGTTCGTGGCTGATTTTACTCTCCTACATTCTTTCTTTTCTTGTAATACTCCTCCTCCACATCATCATCATCATCATCATCATCATCATCATCATCATCATTTTTTTCTCTAAATTGTCGTTCTTTCCTTCGACATGGTCGTTATCTTCTATTTTTTCCCTCTTCTTCCTCCTTTTCTCTTCGGCCACGTCCTTCTCCTGGCCTTCATCCACTTCCTCCTAAGATTGGAGATAGTGGTTATTGGGCTGATCGACAGGCGTGTGATTAATTGATGGTCGATGGAGGGGAGTCTTACTTGACCGAGCGAGGCGAGCTTGATAAAAAGTGTAAGTAATTAACCCGCCACAACCACAATCTCTCTCTCTCTCTCTCTCTCTCTCTCTCTCTCTCTCTCTCTCTCTCTCTCTCTCTCTCTCTCTCTCTCTCTCTCTCTCTCTCTCTCTCTCTCTCTCTCTCTCTCTCTCTCTCTCATTTCCCTCGTATTCATTAGCTAGTTTTTCCTTTACGTTTTTCCATCATTCTCCTTAATTTTCCTTCACCTCCTTCTCTCCCTCCCCTTCTCCTCGACAGATCACATCACCACCTCCTACATGATGTTCCTTACGCTGCCTCGTTCCTATCCTGAGAGTGTGCAGTTCCGTCTTGTTACCGCGCATCACGAGGGTCCTTCAGTCCTTCGAGGAGGTTCAGAGGAGAGTGAGGAAGTTGGTACTTAGTGTCAGAAGCCTTCCTCACGAAGAGAATTAGAGGAGCCAAGTTTGCATTCACGGATAGAACGTCGAGGGCGAATAATTGTTGAGCGGTTGTGATCGTGAAGCTCCTGAAGCTCCTGAAGCCGTGGAACACCTGAAACTGTGGCTTTGTGATAGACTGTGGTATTTACTTTTCCTTTGATTGTTCCATTGGCATCTTCAGAGGTGGTGGTGGTAGTAGTAGTAGTAGTAGTAGTAGTAGTAGTAGTAGTAGTAGTAGTAGTTATAGTAGGAGTAGTAGTAGTAGTAGTAGTAGTAGTAGTAGTAGTAGTAGTAGTAATACAGTAATGAATATAGTGGTTTAAAAGAATATAAGTTTGCATGTAAGGGCAGATATATCAAAACAGTGTATATGTGTCTTAAGGGACGTGTATCTGCAAGGAAAGTTAAATAGGTTCGAATGACTGCAATGTTAAACCAGAAAAAAAAAAAAAAATAAATAAAAAAAATATATATATATATATATATATATATATATATATATATATATATATATATATATATATATATATATATATATATATATATATATATATATATATATATATATATATATATATATATATATTATAAGAAAATATAAATACATATCCTCCAAATATTGTTGAAACATTTTTTTTCGTCGTTTGATATACAAACTATTATCGTCGTAATACTTCAAAACTGATCAGCAACAAGAATTTCCACATTTGATAACTTTTTTTCTGGAAAGAAAGATTGTTGTGAATTTATGCGGCGATCCTCCCCGAGGCGGCGGGCTGCAGGCGGGTGAAGTTCGGGGGGTTGGGGAAACGGGTCGCCCGCCACAGGTGGCCGTCGAGGGGAAAATCCTGTTCTTGAGAGTTGCCTGAGGACAGGCAGCGCCTTACCAGCAGGTGTAGCAACCATGTCCTCATGTTTGTTTTGTTGCTCTTGTGCCGTCTTGGTGTGGCTCGGCCTGGTGTGAACTGAATTAGCCCTGCTGCGCCGCTTTTGAATTTTTTTAAATTTTATTTTGTTTATTTATTTATGTAGTTTTTTTTATTATTATGTAGGAAGGGCACCGGCCAGGGAAAACAAAATTATGAGAAACAAAATAAAAAAAAAGGCCCACTGAGGTGCCGGTCCCCAGAGTTAAAAGCCGTTGTCAGAAATTAAAGGATAAGTGTCTTGAAACCTCCCTCTTTAAAGAGTTAAGTCATAGGAAGGAAGAAATACAGAAGCAGAGTTTACTAGAGAAAGGAATGAATGATTAAGAATATTACATAATTCTTGCATTAGACAGAATAGGGATGAGAGAAAGAAGAAAGTCTTGTACAGCGAGGCCGCGAGAGGAGAGGAGGCATGCACTTAGCAAGATCAGAAGAGCAGTTAGCATGAAAATAGCGGTAGAAGATAACAAGATGTGCAACATTGCGACGGTAAAAGAGAGAGGCTGACGACAGTCAGTAAGAGGAGAGGAGGTGATAAGACGAAAGCTTTTGATTCTACATGTCTATAAGAGCGGTATGAGTGAACCCCCATACATGTGAAGCATACTCCATACACGGACGGGTAAGGCCCCTGTACAGAGTTTGCAGCTGTGGGGAAGGGGGGATTAGAAAAACTTTTGGAGACGACTCAGAACGTCTAACTTCATAGAAGCTGTTTTAGTCAGAGATGAGATGTGAAGTTTCCAGTTTAGATTATAAGTAAAGAAAAGACCAAGGATGTTCAGTGTAGAAGAGGAGGACAGTTGAGTGTCATTGAAGAAGAGGGAATTTGGAAGGTTGTGTCGAGTTGATAGATGGAGGAATTGAGTTTTTTAGGCACTGAACAATACTAAGTCTACTCTGTCCCAATCGGAAATTTTAGAGAGATCAGAAGTTAGTCGTTCTGTGGCTTCCCTGCGTGAGAGGATTACTTCCTGAAGGGTTGGACGTCTATGAAAAGACGTGAAAATTTGTTTGTGTGTGTGTGTGTGTGGCCGAGCAGAGTTAGAATATTTGTCATCGCATGTGTACATAAACAAAATCCTCGAACTCTGCCTCCTAGAACGAATATGTTTGTCCCACTCTACCGTAATGTCAGTGTCATAATTATGGTAATTACCTGAATATCACAATGTCAGGTAGACGCTTCCATTACCACAATGTTCCAGCACACAGCCACCTCAGCGCGCAGCCAGCACACACTCTGCAGCAAAAGCCTCATACAGTCCTCCTAATGGTCAGTTCAACCGTCGGTGTACTGTAGTAAAGAGAATTGCAATATCATCAAGCTGAGTCACTGACCACTCCTCCAGCTTACCTCAGCATCTTTTGACAAGGAAGGAAGTAGAAAGTTAGGTTCATAAGTGTAAGACAGCAGTCTGAGAGCCTTGCTTCGTTTTGTTAAACAGATTTACCTTCTCAGTCAGCTTCCACCGTTCCAAGGAACACCGAAAATTTTCTCTGACAAGAGTAACACGCTAGATGGTTTGTATTTATCCCTCACGGGTGGCGATGGGATTGGAAAAGAAACGCTTTGGGCAGGATGGGCGCCGTGCTCAATTCTCTGTGCTGGCGCGTCTCCTTTAATTTTTATAAATTGAATGTACTTTGGCACGATAAAACAATATTTTGTCAATTTATTCAAGTAGAGAAAAAAGTCATTAGCTATTGTGTAGCAACGGCAGCCTGCCGGCCTTGGAAGGAGTAACAGATGCGCCACTCGAAACACCTGTCCCGTGGCTTCCGCTCCCTGTACTAAGGACCATGTTCTAAAACACCATTACGCCTCACCCCAATTATTTCAAAAGGCTCTAGTTGAAGTGACGGGTTATTAAGGGTGTTTTCACGGTTCTAGTGACAGATTAACAAGTTTTCTTGAGAACCCTGCAAATCATCTCTGTGGCAAATCGT
>NC_087160.1:10767500-10770000 GCF_035594125.1 Scylla paramamosain
TACGTAATTGCATGGATGAACGTTCTCTACTGTTCCTCTTTCTTCTGTCTGCTTCTCTATACTCTGTGCTCTACCGGTACGTACCGATATGTACATAAATAAATTAACGTATTATCAATGAAGTAATTGCTTCATCAATCAAGCAGCTAATTGGTTAGACAAATAATTATACAATGCATCATCAATAGGTGACTAATTAAGACACCAAAGAAAGGAGATGAAGACTTCGAGGAGCTATGGAAAAGTACAGATTTACGCGCATGTCGCTAAGGAACAGAACGGTGGAGAAGCAGAGACTTGTGTAATGAGGGAGGAACCACCATCTCTTAAGGAAAAGGTGGGAAATATGTAATTGACGATCTATAAATCCTGGTTACGTTAGCTTGCGTCCAGTCATCGGTAACTCTGTTATCTGCAGTAAATTGATTGAATACTTTTTTTAACAATGAGTGAAGTATTTGACAGTTTGTCTGTGTATTGTCTTCAGTGAGAGTTGCTGATCCCCTTGACTTGTTGACGTGAGGTGCATGAGACCAGGTAGTTCTGTTCCCCTTGTTCCTGCATATTTCCTATTTCTAGGCACTCGATTCCATTCCAGGTCAGTGGGATGGGGAGAGGACGCGATGTTTCCGACTGTGAGCACTGAAACAAAGGCTTCGTTGAGTATTGCAGGCATGTTCTTATTGCCTGCGTGAGGATTCCACTTTTATCTGACAAGGGAACAATTATATTTTTCTTTCTACTTTTAATTTTGGTTCTCAACGTTCGGAAAAAAATATTTAGTTTACTTTTATAAAACTTTTAGCTTTTCGCTCCTGCTATTGGGGTCACATCTGCCCTGAGGTGTTGATTATACAGCCATACTGGCTCTTGTCTTTACGTTATAGTGGAATGTATAGACGATGCTCTTTTTTCTCACCAGTATGTATGGCGATCCAGGGAAGGTATGGAAGAATTTGACTTTAGGTTTCATAGTTTTCTTTTGAATCTTTATTTATTTATTTTTATTGATTTATCTGTTTTGTTGATTCGTTATTATTTGTCTTTATTCTTTATTTCTAGATTTCTTTTGTTTTCTATTTATTTATTAATTTAGTTTAATTTTGTTTTATTATTTATGAATTTATTTATTTATTTTGTTTACTTATTTATTTTCTGAAGCCTATCAAAGCAGGACCTGCGATTGACATGGAGAGTCGATGCATTACCATACAACAGGTTAAGTGCTTGATTATGATTAGCTCTCTGCTTTTATGGTATTGAAATATCGTTGTTCCTGAGTTCGCACTCATTCGTGATTTTGAAGCAAATTATATGCTGGTCATAACTATTAACTTTTCGCCATTATGGAATATGAAGCGCAAAATCAGAATTCCGGAAATGGGAAAAAAAAAAAAAAAAAAAAAAAAATATATATATATATATATATATATATATATATATATATATATATATATATATATATATATATATATATATATATATATATATATATATAACACCAGAGTCTTGTTTTTTTTGCCTGCTTACAATGTGCTTTTATTTATGAGGTAAAACAGGAAAGAGATGCGTTGATAATGCTAATCATGACTTGCCTGCCATTCTGCTCATGGTGGTGATGTTACTGACAATGGTAGTCGCGGTGGTGGTGGTAGTGTTGGTATTGGTGTTGGTGTTGGTGTTGGTGTTGGTGTTGTTGTTGTTGTTGTTGTTGTTGTTGTTGTTGTTGTTGTTGTTGTTGTTTTTGGTGGTGGTGGTGCTGGTGGTGGTGGTGGTGGTGGTGGTGGTGGTGGTCGTCGTCGCACAGGTCGTTATCTTCCCTTCCCCTCAGTTAATAGTTCCCCTTTTCCTCCTTACACCATAGTTCTTACCCTTCTCGTCTCGCCCATTTCCCTTTTCCTCACCTTTTTTTCCTCTCCCTTTTTCCTCTCTCTTCCTCCTCTCACTTTCCTCTCCATTCTCCACATCAGCCCTGGTCTTTCATTATCCTCATCCGCTTGTTAACATGAATGGGTGTGGCTTTCCTACAACTTATAGTACTCTCTCTCTCTCTCTCTCTCTCTCTCTCTCTCTCTCTCTCTCTCTCTCTCTCTCTCTCTCTCTCTCTCTCTCTCTCTTATGATACCAAACATAAAAAAACATAAAAATAAGGTGCCTCTCTCCTCACATTACTCACAACTTCCCTCCTCGCGTGTCCTTCCCTCGTCCCTCACAGTTCCATCCCTTTCGCTCGTCACTCGTCCCTCACAAGGCTCGCAGGATCGTCAGTTCCCCCGCACCGCCCCTCCTGTAGGTCGTCCCTTGTCCCGCTTTCCCTTACAACCTCCCCTTTCTCTGCGGTCCCTCCGGCGCCATCTCGCTTTGGGCTGGAAAACTTCAAAGACTTGACTAACGACTCGACGGAAGACCAGGCCAAGTGATCACACCAATTTGCTTAATCTGACTTCCCTCCCCGGCCCGCTCCTGCCAATTTTCTCCATCTCCGGAACCCGCCGCCCGT
>NC_087160.1:10780000-10832500 GCF_035594125.1 Scylla paramamosain
AGCACTATCCTTCCTTTCTCAGTTATTGACGATATTACGTAACATATTTTAACTCGTATTTATTCACACGTTCCAGTTTCCTCTCACTGGCAGTGACATGTGTACTCGCACACTGCATCTCGCCCCACTATTGTGAGGTAATCGTCGCGCGCCGTTACCTCGGGTGGCTGAGAACGCCTTCCTGTTACGTATTAATTATTATTCCAACCGGCGTGCCTCGTTTCGTTGATCCTCTGAACACGAGTTGATTTGCAGTATGTTGTGTTGAGTATTTCGAAAGCATAGCAACAGTGAAAGAGTGTGATGAAATATGATAAACTGTGCTCCGATGGTATAGCTGCGGTCACAAGTCTAATAATCTACACTCACTTCTACTGTGTTCAGCATTCTTCCTTTATTTAGTCCTGTAGTCTATTAAAAAAATGTCACTTATCATATTCTGTAGGGAGACTATTATCAGGTCAAAGGACTTAAGATAGAGTGAAAACGCTAAGGATTGTGGACAGTTTGTGTCACGTGAATAGACTTCTGGCCGTGACTGCGAATTGCTGTCTGTGGAACTGTTGCAAAGTTTTGACCATGTTTAACAGTATCGAGGGAGAAAGTGTGATAAAGTCCGTGTGTTGCTGCTACCACCGAGCTTGTTGCTGTTGTCGCTGTGAGTGGCGGTGCAGCAGGGAGGGAAGAGACAGGTGAGAGTTGAGAGAGTCCGCACTGTCATTGCTCCTCTGTCCTTTATAATTCAAGATTTCAAAGGTTATGTATACCTTGTCGCTGTTCGTGTGTGTGTGTGTGTGTGTGTGTGTGTGTGTGTGTGTGTGTGTGTGTGTGTGTGTGTGTGTGTGTGTGTGTGTGTGTGTGTGTGTGTGTGTGTGTGTGTGTGTGTTTTGCGCGCGCGAACATGAATGCATTCGTATATATAAAATGCTGCTGTGAGTATTGTGCGAAAAGGGAAAAGAGGGGGAGCTGTTTCAAAAGGCATAGAGGAAGGTGAAGAACGAAAGGAATTATGAAATGAATGAATGCAAGAGAGAGAGAGAGAGAGAGAGAGAGAGAGAGAGAGAGAGAGAGAGAGAGAGAGAGAGAGAGAGAGAGAGAGAGAGAGAGAGAGAGAGAGAGAGAGAGAGAAGCAGTAAAGAAGAAAGGAAGGGGGAGCGCCGTGCCCCCTTCTTCTCCCTTAATATCATTATGGAAACGCAGCACAGAATAACAAGTACATACACACATGGCGGTGTGGCTCCCTCTGTGTGTGCCTCCCTCCCTGCTTCCCCCTTATTACTTTGAACCGTCCCTTACATCTCGCCCTCACTCCTGTCTTCCCTCCGCCCTTCCCTCTGCCTCCCCTCCTCCTTGTTCATCCTCCCCTGTAGTTACATAACTCAGTGAAATCCGGAAAAAAAAGACGACATTATTATCATCGCCTTGTAGCTAAACGAATTAACCAGTAAACTTGATGGCATTTTTAACATGCCTTTTTCCGTGTGTGTTGGGATATTTTCTATCCCCTCCGTCGGATGTGGATTAAACACCACGTAAACTTAATTAATGATTTTTCTCTGGCGTTGAACAACACGCAGATTTGAGCCAATGGAAAATCCATTCATCGCACGTCTATAAATTAACACAAGTGGCATCGCCTAAAAAATTCTTTTGGTTTTTATTATATATATATATACGAGTATATATATATATATATATATATATATATATATATATATATATATATATATATATATATATATATATATATATATATATATATATATATATACTCGTATATATACGAGTATATATATATATATATAATTTTTTTTTTCCCCGACGTAGAGTGAAATAGTTGTGGCGCTACATTTCCATCTGGTGTTCGTTCACTTGGTTACATGACCCGCCGACAACAGACCCGCGTTTTTCAGGGGGCGTGCGTAGGGCAGAGAGCAGTGTGTCACGCCGCCCGTTAATCTGCCTGTGTGATGCGGCTGTCATGTGCATGGTCGCCGGGCCCCGCACCGCCACACGCTCTCGCTGGCCTGAGTTTAATCTTTAGCATAAAAATATCCGTGAGCGGGTAAAAAAAGAGAGAATAATATACATCCCTGCCATAAATTCCCTCCACGTGATAAACAACAAGAGCGAATGCACATACATATTTATAAACTAAAATTGCATAAAGAGGCATACACGCAGTGTGCAAACGCTCTCGCTCTGAATAGAATGTATACACGCACACACATTTTCACGCAGATTAATGCCGGGCTCACACGCTCGCGTCCACCACACAGGCATAACTCTAACTAGATCTGAAATGTCCCCCCCGTCTCCCTCCCCTCATTCCCCGTGTGCTACTAATTTGGTGAAAATGTCTTTGGTCCGCATTTTCTTTCATTTCAGTAAGTTCGATTATTAAAGAGCGCGTGGGTGAAGTGCATATCAAGGGCGTGTGTGGTGCACTGCCTCACTCTGTGTCTCGTTAGGCCTCGCGAAATGTCGAGTTCATGGTCTCGTGCCCGCATTCGTCAGCGCCTCCGTCTCGACTGCTTTGTGTATGAGAGCGTCTGTTTGTGTTATCGGGGAAACTCGCGTCCCCTGCCGGCGTGTGCTTTGCGTGGCGTGACTGAGAGGATCCATATCAGAGCCGCCTGCTGAGTGAGCCATCTTTGTGATGGCGCTCGGCTCTTTACCTCATTATTCAGTAATGGAGGCAGGTAATGGAGTTAGCCGGCGAGGATTAGACGATCCTCTTAACTTCTGCTGCCGGGCTGATTTGTTCCTCCAGTCCACGTGTCTCCTTAGCTTCGCTCCTCTTCCTTCACTGTTCCTTTAGACACACCTGTCCCACCGCACTTGTACCTGTATCGCCACACCTGCCACTTCCTTCAGCCACATCTGCACCCTCATACCTTTTCCCACACCTCCCCTGTCACTCCTCCTATGTCTGTCTCGCTATATTTCCTTCTACAGCTGCCTCAACACATCTCTCACGCCTGCCCAGCCCTACTTCTTGTCACACCTGTAGCCATACCCTGCTGCACACACACACACACACACACACACACACACACACACACACACACACACACACACACACACACACACACACACACACACACACACACACACACACACACACACACACACACACACACACACACACACACACACACACACACACACACACACACACACACACACACACACACACACACACACACACACTACCTCTCTTCTGCTCACACTCACGGCAGGTAGAAGGCTACTCTCTCCACTCTCAGTCTCCGCCCGAGGTACAGAGGCTAAGGCAGTGGTAATGGACTCGCAGAGAGTATGCGGACCACTCACCTAAGTACTGGACGACATAAGCCCTGCTGAGCCAGGCGGGGCGGGACGGTGCTATCAAAAGAGGGTAAGGCTGGCTGCACACAGTCTAAGGACTGAGCCTGCTTTCCTGAAATACATAAATAGAACTTGATTGATTTGTAGAATTAATTTGTATGTGTTCTCGCATTGGTTAATGTAATTTCATAATATATAATAATACACTTCCCTTTTGACCTTGAGTTTTAGCTTATCGTATTATCATTTAAAGTTATGTTACCTTCAAGCATATCTTACTTTCGGGAGGTCTTAAGGCTACGAACTTTGTGTAGATGAATGTGAGAATTCTAGAAGGAACTGCTGTGAGGACTTTTATAAATCAAGCGTAAACATTGAATGTGAGGATGAGAAAGAGAGTATAAGTACTGGAAACATAGGGTCAGAGAACAATTATTGATGCGAGATGGTCTGACGGTGAGAAACGATAAAAGAAAATGCTGAAACAGGCGTCGTTTGGCGGAAAGCGTTGATCAGAGGGTGGCAGAGTGGTTTGGACACTTGTAAAGAATCGCGTGGGGAGAGAATAGGGCAAATAATTATATGACTGAAATTTTTAGTAAAAATTTACATGAAGATCCAGAAAGTAATGAAAACACTGTGGTAAATAGCACTGAATAATAAAGGCTTATCTATTCTACAGGGTGATCGATTGCTGGTTGAGAATTAATGGAGGAAAATCTGAAGTGATTGATGTTAAAATATAGTAAGAAATGGCGTGGAAGTTGAGTATGTTTACAAATGTACTGTTTATTCTTTTTCTTTTTATTTTTTCAGGTCTTTTACATTTTATTATTTTACTTTCTTCATATGCGAGAGAGAGCTAACTGTGTAAAATATATTGCAGTAACGTTAATTAAGTATGCTACTTCTACGTTTACTACTACTACTACTACTACACTTTCACCATCACCACCACCTGTTGCCGTGGGTGTAAACACGTTGTCGGAATCAAATAATTCTGATAACACGCTACTTTACGCCGCATGCCGCCACAAACTTCTGCGTGCGACCCGCCGATATAACGTCCCAGCGGTGCTCTCTCTCTCTCTCTCTCTCTCTCTCTCTCTCTCTCTCTCTCTCTCTCTCTCTCTCTCTCTCTCTCATTAAAGTTTAGCATTAGTGCAGATGTGACTGTGTAGTGCCACTGTACACACACACACACACACACACAGGTGTAGTGGCGCGGTGATGAGTTCCTCCCTGGTGAATGCAGGCACTTACCGGTTACCAATAAGAGCCAATCATATCCAGTGTGAGTTCAACAAAGGGCTTACTGGATCAGACGCAGATCCTCAGGCTACAACTTGTCCAGATAAGACGCTGCACGGCGCACAGACATAATCAATCCCCTTCAAATCGGCGGGGTATGGCGCGCCCCTTTCCGCCTTGCCCCGCCCCTCACCATTCAGCCTCGCCGCGCCCCCTCCCCGCCCCGCCCCACCCAACCTTACCCCACCCCACCCCAGCCCATCTTGCCCTGCAGAGCTACTTGTGAGACTTCTGATGGTAGCATGTTTCCTTACATCTGCTGGTGGTTTCTGTCTCCCTTTCCCAAGTTCCTGCCCTTGTATCTTATATCACTCCTCTTTATCTTCCTCCTCAGTGTCATTTACCACTAATGTTGCGTAGAATTTAAGTAATCTATCATTCATATCTATATTATTAATCTTTTTCTCTGTATTCTGTACTTAATTCAGTTATTAATTAATTAATTAATTAATTTATTTTGGCAATGCAGAATAATACTCTCTCTCTCTCTCTCTCTCTCTCTCTCTCTCTCTCTCTCTCTCTCTCTCTCTCTCTCTCTCTCTCTCTCTCTCTCTCTCTCTCTCTCTCTCTCTCTCTCTCTCTCTCTCTCTCTCTCTCGATAGTGGAATTAGTAGTGATGTTAGTAAATTTGCGGATGACACAAAGATAGGTAGATTAATTAGGTCAGAATCGGATGCCATCGCCTTGCAGGCAGATTTAGATAGAATGAATGAATGGACGGATAGATGGCAAATGCAATTTAATATCAATAAATGCAAAGTGCTTAGCGTAGGTAGAGGAAACCCACACAATAGGTACACATTAAACAACCAAACTCTGGTAGGTACAGGGTACGAGAAAGATTTAGGAGTTATAGTTAGCTCTGAACTCCGTCTAGGGAAACAATGCATAGAAGCCAGAAACAGGGCAAATAGGGTACTAGGATTCATTTTTAGGAGTGTTAAAAGTAGAAGGCCGGAAGTAATATTAAAGTTATACTTGGTGCTGGTCAGACCTCATCTAGACTACGCTGTGCAGTTCTGGTCCCCACATTACAGGAAAGATATAGGTCTATTAGAATCAGTACAGAGGAGAATGACTAAAAGGATACAGGGGATGAGGGTATTCCTTACGAGGCGAGGTTGAAGCTGTTAAATTTACATTCTTTAGAGAGACGTAGGTTAAGAGGGGACCTGATAGAAGTCTTTAAGTGGTATAAGGGTTATAACAAGGGGGATGTAGGCAAAATTCTTAGGATCAGCAACCAGGGTAGAACAAGAAATAACGGGTTCAAGCTTGAAAATTTTAGGTTTAGGATGGAGATAGGAAAAAATTGGTTCTCAAATAGTGGTAGATGAGTGGGACGGACTCAGTAATCAAGTTGTTAGTGCTAGGACACTAGAGAGCTTTAAGAGAAGATTAGACAAGTTTATGGATGGGAATAATAGATGGAAATAGGTAGGTATATTTCATACAGGGACTGCCACGTGTAAGCCTGGTCGCTTCTTGCAGCTTCCCTTATTTCTTATGTTCTTATATTCTTATGTTCTCTCTCTCTCTCTCTCTCTCTCTCTCTCTCTCTCTCTCTCTCTCTCTCTCTCTCTCTCTCTCTCTCTCTCTCTCTCTCTCTCTCTCTCTCTCTCTCTCTCTCTCTCTCTCACACACACACACACACACACACACACACACACACACACACACACACACACACACACACACACACACACACACACACACACACACACACACACACACACACACACACACACACACACACACACACACACACACACACAATCACTGCTTCGCAAGGCCTCCTTAAAGTGTGAGCAAATATTGACGCGGCAACAGTACCACCACTACCACCACCACCACCACCACCACCACCAGGAAGATTATCGTGTCCCGTAGCACTTTGTGCTCACACCCCAAATCGA
The DNA here is from genome assembly GCF_035594125.1 of Scylla paramamosain. Classification (NCBI taxonomy): domain Eukaryota; kingdom Metazoa; phylum Arthropoda; class Malacostraca; order Decapoda; family Portunidae; genus Scylla; species Scylla paramamosain. The sequence goes on from NC_087160.1 coordinate 10,786,558, forward strand.
GTGACAAACTGGTTCATTCATACCAAACTTGTGTATTTAAGAGTCTGCCAGCACAACTGTAAAGGCAGGAAGGGATAGTAAAGGAAGAGAAGGAGGAGGAGGAGGAGGAGGAGGAGGAGGAGGAGGAGGAGGAGGAGGAGGAGGAGGAAGAGATGACACAGTACATGACACCGGCAAGAAAACCGATACTGATAGACAAAAAAGTCAAGGACGTTTTACCGAAAATAATTTGTAAAGACCTGAACACCAAGCGTGGATAGGAGCAGATCAAGTCTTGGGGTGAATAGTGTCCTGGTGGTAAGCACTCGTGTCTGGGAAGTCTCAGAGCACCAGCAGGACTTACGGGCGATGCACCTGCAGGGCGAGGAATAGCGGTGTGGCTCTTGTACAACAGTGTCTAATGTCTTCGTCTTCAGTTAATCCTACAACTTTTGATGTCGTTAAACTTTGTGGTAATGGCCCGGGGATGACATAAGTTGAGAGGGTCCTCCCAATTCTGAACGCAAGAGGAACTAGGGGAATGGCAGGAGGTGGGGGAGGAGTAGGGGAAGGTGGTGGGGGGGGGTGATGGCAGTGCTAGTGGAGGAAGATAAAGAATACAAAAAAATAAAAAAAAGAGTAGGTGAAAAGGAGGAAGAAGAAATGGAGAAGGAAGAGAAGGAGGAGGAGTAAAACAAAGAAATACAAACGAAAATCAAACACAGGCATGGTGGTTATAACGAATCTGTTCATGAACCACGGCAACTACATGGTTGGGAAAATTATACAAGTTTTAGATTGCTTTGAAGATAATTATCTAATCTGGCCTTTAATGTGTCAGCGATACGAGGAAGTGAGGAGGAGCGCCAGGAGGAGATGGTGTAAGAAGAATAAAAGTGAGGAATTCGGTGTATGAGCCGCGCATGGACTTGTAGTGTATGGTGAAATGCAGCATCCTAGAATATGCGACGAGATATGAGATTGGAAGCTGATGCCCAGGAGGCTGAGATGAGCACCAAGGTTTTACAGCTTACATTGTTCACCTGCTGTTTGTATATGTAATGGAGCTACAATATGATCCGCTGAAACTTGTCTGTCTGCGTAAGAAAATGTGCGGATGGTCTTGAACCGCAACCATGATGCTGATGGTGTGACCTCCCCTTTTCGGTAGCCATGGAAGGGAACAAGATACTACAGCGACGCGGCTCCGTAGTTTCTCTGACAGAGAGAGAGAGAGAGAGAGAGAGAGAGAGAGAGAGAGAGAGAGAGAGAGAGAGAGAGAGAGAGAGAGAGAGAGAGAGAGAGAGAGAGAGAGCCGAAGCCTGGATTCCCCGGAGCACCAAACTTGAGACCAACAAATGTACGTTTTTGTAAAGTTTTCATTTAATGTTATCGTACAGACCAACTAGTCAGCCAGATACGTCCCCGTCTGCTTCGCCGCCAGGAAGCTGGACCACTTTAAATCACTTCAGCTTTATGGTGGCCAGACCAGCTAAATCCACGCCGCTGATAATGGCCCGAGTCCGCCCCCTCCCTTCCGTTGGTGCTTAATAAGGGGGTGGCGAGACAGCCTCGGGCGCACCAGCTCCTGTACGAGTTGCCACAAGCAGGTCGCGTCCCTTTCAGGTCCTGTTATAGTCACCAGCACGGGTCTGGTAATGTCTCCATTTTTGGGGAGCTGTGTAGATACAAGGGGGCATTTATGTTGTGAGATATGGTAATGCGTTGGAAACTGTTGTGTTGTTGAATAGTGTGTGTGTGTGTGTGTGTGTGTGTGTGTGTGTGTGTGTGTGTGTGTGTGTGTGTGTGTGTGTTTGTGGTGATTGAAAGCTTATTCATGTCCATTGAGATTTTTTTTTCCACTTCTTAGTGTATTTCTTATTTATTTATACTTTTTTAAATTTAATTTCCTGCTTGGTTGGGTCTGACGCCGGAAGTAATTGCTTGCGCTGGACAACCAATAAATCATTTCGTTGCGGTGATTATGGTCGCTTTCGCCTGATTTCCGCTCGTGGTTGCTGTTAGATTAAACTGTTCCATAAAACTCTAACTATAATGTAAATAATTACACGCCACGAAAACGTCCCAGATCAAAAGAACGAAACATAAGCCTGTAGAACCAAAAAGACACATTGTCTCCTTGCAGTGCCTTTGTGGCTGTCGATAATTGGAGAAAGGTTTCTAAAATACCATAAAATATTGTGTTTTCAGGGGATGGATAAGTTTAGGGTGAAATTTTTATGCGGAGGCGAGGCGAAGCGAAGCGAGACGAGATCCGCCCGAGGGGAATACTTGCCTTTGTCCCAAGAACCTCTTGTATCGCTGCCCCTCCTCCCATCGCACAAGGTAACCAGCCCACGGGTGGATGGCACGACGAACCGGGAGAGGACAGGTGCCTCTGCCGATATCAGGATCAAAATGGAGGTGTTTAGAGGTATTTGTACAGTTTATCATCACCTACATGGTCTTCATTCATCCCAATCCACTGGCGTTGTTTTTCTTAGAATGTTTTGTAATTACCTGATGTTCGATAGGTTATGTCAGGTTTGCATGACTTGATCAGCTTTCAGTGATCAATGGTACCTCTTTCTCCCTGACGTCAAAGAGATCAGACACCAGCAGTTACCTTACATGCTAAACAAAATTATTCACCCAGTTGCTACAACTTTGTGTGTTGGAGGAAAAAAAGCCATCATACAGTCTGTTTACGTGTCAGAAATCATGTTACATTATTATTCCTTGTGTGTGAGTGTTGTGCCAGCCTGCCAGTGCCCGTAGCAATGCGTCACTGCTCTGTGCACAAGAAAACATTTATTTCCAGTATTTGAGTCTCGCTCAGGGGAAAGAAAAAAAGGCATTCGAAAGGTATTTTAGGCGTACAGTCCTCCTAGTACAGGAGTGTGTGTGTGTGTGTGTGTGTGTGTGTGTGTGTGTGTGTGTGTGTGTGTGTGTGTGTGTGTGTGTGTGTGTGTGTGTGTGTGTGTGTGTGTGTATTTGTGTATGAATAAAGCATTATTGTTGTCAGTCCGCCACGCCCACTCTCTTTTCTCTCTTCCACTTCTCCTCTCACCCTTCCTTGTACCCTCCCTTCCACCCCCTCTTCCCCTAGACCATCACCCCCACCACTAGGGCACACTTCGCTAATTTAGAAATTTCTGCTGCTCTCCCTCCCTCCTTCCGTCCTTCCACCCCCCACCCTCAGCCCCGCGCCCCACCCGGTCTGTGGGTAATTTATGTAGCGGTGTGCACGATGGGGTGGGGCGCGGAATGGTTTACATAATAATTTCATGCAAAGTGAATTGTGTTTTTCCGCATTTTCGCTCCGGTGAAAGTCAATAATGCGAAGTTATTATGATTTTCCGTGTATGTGTGCGCGCCTGTAAGCGTGCGTGGGTGTGCGCCTGCTTGGGTCAGCTGTACAACAATAGCTATTTTGGATGAATTTTTTTTTTGAAAGGTGTAAATTGTATGCATGATAATGAATGGTGCATCTATTGATAGAGAGCTCGAAAGATCCACGCAGTGAATTTTACCATACACGACGTACCGCATGCCTTACCGCCCGTGTACTCAAGGCGCGGGGCGGGGTTGCTCAAGCTTGAGGATGTTTGTTACATCATAATCGGTGCTCAGTGGATTTCGATATTTTTATGTTCTCGATCTATATAGCGCCTATAGGCTTAATCCTATTGATCGGTAGGCTTACCTCTAGAGATCTCCAAAATGAGGTGGCAAAGGCAGTTTTTTTTTTTTTTTCCTCTCAAGTGATTCCTTATAAAATGGCATATCGCTTCCGGATGTTGGATGATGCACTTGCTGTCGAAGACGCGATTCATAACAACATGTAAGTAATTTTCGACCATTCGACGATGAGATGGGCAACCTTCGTCACGGTTCTAGCTTGAATTTATCACTTCTATGCACCTCCCCACTGTACGCAGGAAAACGAAGCGGTGCAGGGGTCGTGGGGATGGTGCAGTTACTCGTCAGGTAAAGGGCTTAGGATGAAGGTCAGAATCAACAATACAAGAATTTTCCCTTTGCTCAGTGTTGCCTAAATACCAATTTGCTTCAACCGCCCCGCCTTCTGTCCGTCATGTTTAGTCAATTGTTTCATTACCTGTCAGCTTCACAACGCGGCCCACTTCACGTACTCCCGCCACCCACGCCATCCCTTTCATTCTTTTTAGCTTCATCGCACTACAGCCACTTGAGAGTCAGTCGTTTAACAGCGTCATCTAACTCCAAGTATTTATTTTATTTTTTTCAGACAAAACCTACTCTTACATATTGTCTTCGTGGAGGATTTAAATGTACGGCGAGCGAGTGATGCTGAACTAGTTCTGACAGGAATGGTTGCTATTCTTCACAGCAGGGTACTTGATTGAGTTACAGAGGCATACAGCATGGCTTTGTGCAGACCTGGAAGGGAGGAGTAGGCGTTATCTTCCATTACAGTAAGTGCTGCGTCCATTGCCATGGCCCGGCAGCACGACTACAGCATCCGAAGCAAAGAACTTAGTTACTCCACGCTGAGGCACCAGCTGAGCACCGTGGACAACCCTCACCAGTGTTTCATTGCTCACTTAAAAGAATAAAATATTGTTTACTCTTACAGGCGAGGACCAGAGAGACAATACAGCACTGTATGGATTACTATTACTATGAGTGTCCTGTCCAGTATAAGACATACGCCCCGGGCTGGCTGCGTCACAATGCCGAGCTGTACGAGAATCAATCTCTTCTTCTGTAATAAATACGAAGGCCGTGTGTCGCTGCCAGTGGCAGCCATAATATAGTGGTGTGGAGCTCCAGGCCGTAGTCGACAGGCTATAGGGGGTGCCGCGCCCGGGCCGCTCCCTCGGTGACCGAAACCAAACATGGGGTCAATGGAGCGCCTGACAGAGATGGGTGGCAGGGTCATTTTTTCTCTCCTGGCTCAGTGAAAAGTATTGTTCACACCTTTACGTCGTCCTTTTTTGTGTTTGAGAGAAGTGTTACTGTTTATCACACGAAGCTCGTCGCCAAGAAAAATGGGGTGACACTTTTAACGGGCCGCAGCTCCGGTCCTCAGTGACTTCTTAAAATAACACAGATTCAGGAATTTCACGGCGCCTCGATGTGGCCCACAGAACCCTCACTTCAGCACCCGGACCACTCGAAGACGGCAGCATTATTTGTGATGCTAAGTATGTAAGTGTTTTGGTCTGTTTCCCATGCACAGTGTGGGTTAGTCACCGTGTGTATGATGCCATGGAGCAGCCACCACCACCACCACCAGCCACCACCACCACCACCACCACAACCTGTGCGGTCACCACCTGTGCCGTCACCACCTGTACGTTGTCCGCCACTCACACTTTATGGGCACTCCCCACATGTCACCACGGTTGCCTATATCTGCACAGTATTATCACCACCTCCGTCACCATCACAACAGATTCTCCTTGGAAAATTTGAAGGCTATTTCCCCAAACTTTATCGTTTACCAAGTTTTTCCGGCCATCACGTCGCCGACCCTGGTGCTGTAGCTTGCAAATATGCCGAATATGCATACCAGAGACTCCTGTTTCCCGGGATATTGACGCCGCGGAGAGGGGGCGGCGTTCCCTGGAGTCTTCCACGGTCCCCCAAGCACGGTCCTGACGAGGCTGTGTCGGTCTCTCCCCTCCCTGGTGTCTGTTGTTGTCATGATCGTGTTGGTAGTGTTGTACGCGTCTATATTGGATCTTATGTTGTTATTAATATTATTATTATTATTATCATTATTATTATTATTATTATTATTATTATTATTATTATTATTGTTGTTGTTGTTGTTGTTGTTGTTGTTGTTGTTGTTGTTGTTGTTGTCATCACCATAATGATTATAGTCATCATCATCTTCATTATCATCATCGTTATCTTGCTCCTAATTAAGATGTTACTTATGGAACGAAAGCCTGCCACTTCCCACGTGAGGTGTTTGGCCCTGGAATCCAGTTCATTCTTCTCTACAACTGTTTCCTAACTTTGTAAAACAGGGACGCAGGATGTGTTGCCGAGGTCTTGGGGAATTCAGTGAATGCGCTGTGACTTGTAGCGAAAATTGAGTTCAGTAACTTAACCAACTTAATTGCGAGGTTATTCCGGAGTTGTAATGTGCAGCAGGCAAGTGTATGAAGACTGACGGAAAGTTTTATACTATTATGATCCATATATCCTTGACTGACTGACTTTGTATCTTGTTTTAGGGAAATAGTATATAGAGTGAGAAGAGATAGAATAGATAGTAGTATATGAACAATTAGGTTAAGGAAATGAACTCAAAATGATAAGAAAAAGATGGAAATGCAGAAAACTGGATGGTAAAATGATTTAGGAAGTGCAGGATGGATGGAAGAGATGATATAGAAAGTGCAGATGGAGAGATACAGAAAGTGCAGAGAGCTGAATGCAGAGATATAGGAATTCCAGAATGGATGGATATAGGAAGTGCAGAGAACTGGATGGAGACACGGTATAGGAAGTTTTGTTGTGGTGAGCTGAAATACGAGTATGCATACAAGGGATTAAGATGAGTTTGGAAAGATAGGAGTGGCCCTTGTCCTGCAGGAGATTTAAAAAAGTAGATAATGGTGGTGATAGTGATGATGATGGTGATGATGGTGACGGTTATGATTTACGATACATCAAAAAATCATCTTTTGGAATCGTACCTTGTCGAGCCGAGTTTAAAAGGAAGGTGTTGTAAGATTTTCATTGTTGCTGAAACATTGGACTATTTTATTATTATTATTATTTATTTTTTCGAGGTAGTCATCAGTACGTGCAGTTTTGAAATGTATATTGCATTTCATCATGCTTTTTCCTGTTGTTTTTTTTTCATGGTCATCAATTGTACGTCGCTCACTCTCTTTTGTCGACGTCAGTTCAGAAAACTGCAAGCAATGATTATTACTACTGTTTTTTCATTCTTTTTTTCTTTATTTTTTCCTATTCTTTTGTTGTTGTTGTTGTTCATCATCATCATCATCATCATCATCATCATCATCATCTTCTTCTTCTTCTTCTTCTTCTTCTTCTTCTTCTTCTTCTTCTTCTTCTTCTTCTTCTTCTTCTTCTTCTTCTTCTTCTTCTTCTTCTTCTTCTTCTTCTTACTTTTCGTCATCTTCTTCTTCTTCTTCTTCTTCTTCTTCTTCTTCTTCTTCTTCTTCTTCTTCTTCTTCTTCTTCTTCTTCTTCTTCTTCTTCTTCTTCTTCTTCTTCTTCTTCTTCTTCTTCTTCTTCTTCTTCTTCTTCTTCTTCTTCTTCTTCTTCTTCTTCTTCTTACTTTTCTTCTTCTTCTTCTTCTTCTTCTTCTTCTTCTTCTTCTTCTTCTTCTTCTTCTTCTTCTTCTTCTTCTTCTTCTTCTTCTTCTTCTTCTTACTTTTCTTCTTCTTCTTCTTCTTCTTCTTCTTCTTCTTCTTCTTCTTCTTCCTTTCTTTTTATCATCATTTGATGTCGTAGTCTTTGTCCTCGTTCGCTTCTATTCCTTCAATTTTTTTTTTTCTTTTTAAAATTTCCCCTCATATTATTTCAGTTACGTATTAGGGACCACCACCACCACTCACCACCACCACCACCACCACCACCACCACCACCATACCCAGTCAAATGAAGTATAAAGGTCAGGTGTATTTCATGGGAGACAAATCAAAACACCGGAGGTGGCACAAAGACCCGTTGAATCACAAAGAAAATGAAAAAAAAAAAAAAACGACAGAGGAAAAAGAAAATCGAAAAAGTGAAATAAGAGGTAAAGAAAATCACGCATGTCGGTCGCCCATGGATTCACAAAGGTGGGCGTTAATTAGATTGATCGTGAAGAGCCGTGTTATCGCTCCTTCACCATTGCTCACCAGGAGGACGGGGAGACGGGAGGGAGGCTGGCTGGAAAGGAGGCAGGGAGTGTTAGAGGGAGGGTGGAACGAAAGAAGGAAGTAATGAATAGAGGAAGAACCAGAAAAAAAGGGCTATTGGAGAGAGAGAGAGAGAGAGAGAGAGAGAGAGAGAGAGAGAGAGAGAGAGAGAGAGAGAGAGAGAGAGAGAGAGAGAGAGAGAGAGGCAGGATGGAAGGAATGAGGGGTAGGAAGCGAGGGAGAGAAGCACGGGAGGCTGGTGGAAAGGAAAGGAGGTGGTGGTGAGGGGGTGAAGGGAGAGAAGGAAGGAGGAAGTGAGAGAAGGAGAGAGGGAGAACACTATTGAGCCGCTGCTTGGTGATGATGAGCGCCGGGGTTCACACGCCCCTTATTGTGAGGAGAGAATTCAAGTGCATATATTGAGGCATGGGCGGAAGGGGTCGTCTTCAGGGCTGGTGGGCGTGAACGGGCGGCGGGGGAAAGGAATGGAAATGGGTTGGGGTTTATGGCACCAAAGCAGAGAGTAAGGAAAGATAACGAAGTAAATGATGTTCCTGTAGATAGTCACTGTACTGTAGGTGTGGCTGGCTCAGTGTGCCTGGTTTTTGTTCCTCTGTTTTTTTTTTTTTTTTTATTATTCTTTTTCCTCCTTGTTCTTGTTATTCGTGTTTTATTTTGTTTTTGTTTTCTTTTATCATCATCGTTGTTGTTGTTGTTATTGTTGTTGTTGTTGTTGTTCTTTTTCCTCCTCCTCCTCCTCCTCCTCCTCCTCCTCCTCCTCCTCCTCCTCCTCCTCCTCCTTTTACTACTACTACTGCTACTACTACTACTATCACCACCACCACCACCACCACCACCACCACCACCACCACCACCACCACCATCACTTCCTTATCATTATTACCGTATGTTTCTTATCATTATTTCCTCTTTCCTTTCTTTCTACCCTTCATTCTTTCTCTCTCTTCTCACTTTACTCAACGCACTTTACTCACAGCATAGCGAGGCAACACCAGCGGCTTGGGTTACGGCGAGGTGGTGGTGGTGGTGGTGGAGGTGGCGAGCCTGTTATGGGGTGGCCGGGGGCGTTGTGGAGCGAGTGTCTTGAGTGCATTGAGTGGATGGGTGGAAGTGGATGCGGGTACTTTGGAGACTGTGGAAGTGAATTGGGGCGAGGATGAAGACGTGGTGGCGACGGGCAGGCGTGTGTGTTGGCAGTAAGTCACTGACGAAGAGCTTGTCCGAACCCATCCTTCCTTCCCTCCTCGGATATATTGACTGTGTTGTTATTGTTGTTGTTGTTGTTGTTGTTGTTGTTGTTGTTGTTGTTGTTGTTGTTTGTTCCCCTCACACTTTTTTTTTTCCTTTTTTTTCCAGTTCGTCTCGTCCTTGGTATCCCTTTCTTTTCTCGTAGATTTCGCTATTGTTTTGGTTGTTTTGTTTGTATATTTTTCTTCCCTTCTTTCTTTTTTCCTTTTATTTCTTCGCGTTTTAAGTTGTTTTATTGTTGGTTGCTTGTCGCGCCTTTTGTTTCTTTGTCTTTTTTTCTTTCTCTTTCTTTTGTTTTCTTTTCTTTTTTTCTTTCTTTCTTTCTTTATTTTTCCGTCTTACAAGCTGTATTTTTCGTTTTTCGTTGCATCCTCTGTTCGATACATCATTTTCTTTTCCACGTAATATACTACGTTATTGGTTGTTCGTCACACACACTCTCTCTCTCTCTCTCTCTCTCTCTCTCTCTCTCTCTCTCTCTCTCTCTCTCTCTCTCTCTCTCTCTCTCTCTCTCTTCTCTCTCTCTCTCTCTCTCTCTCACTCTCTCTCTCTCTCTGTTCATTGTCTGCTCTATGATATGGCATGACACACAGGAGTGCGCGGTGTTCTTTTTTCTCTTTACAAGTACATTATTCAGACTTCCTGCCATTTCATCGACTTTTAATAATTCAGCACCAAATTTATTTACCTTGGCCATTCACATTCATCTTCATCAAATTCGCCAGTCATTAAGTGCGCCATGCACTACATTTTGATTTAAGTAATGAAATACCACATGCTACGTTTTTTTTTTTTTTTTTTTTTTTGTGAGTGTGAATTTTACGTAACGACGTATGAGTAACACGCTATTAGTGGTGTTGGACAGGATCGCTCCTCACGGCCCGCCTGTCTCTCTCTACTGACATTTAACGTTTCTCTGAAAATGCCTAGCATTGCTTATATGTAATGAACTGTACAAATCTTGGTGAATGTTATCCTGGTCAAATGAATGGGTCGCTGTGAAGGTGAACCAAGTCTTCCCACAACGCAGAGTGCTGACCGTGGAATTCTGAAAGCGGAACCAAAAGTTTTCTCATGTTATGATGCGCTTGTCTTTGTCTTAGTGAGACAGATGGAAGACCTGATGTGTCGTGGGACGCGAGCGGGGAGGCGGGGAGAGGATGTTCAAACTGACTGTCGCAGTGCTGATGTGTGTATGATGCATCGTTACATTTTCAAACATTAGTTTGGTGCACGCTGTGGACGCGAGTCAGCGTTACTCCCATGTAGCAGTCGTCATGATACATTCGTGTTGGTAGATGCATTATTTTTAATGTGAATAACCCGGTCACTTTTACTCAATAATTGCGGTGAAATGCAGTGATATAGTGTTGTGATAGTTAGATGAAGCTTGGCAACATTAGTCAATCATCCAGCGGCCAGCCCGGGTGGGAGGCGGCACGTCCCCGCCGCCCAGCGGCTCTGACCCGCGGCCTGGGCGGCATGGTGCCGCGTCCCCAACCATCAGGCCTTTGATCATCAAAATTCAATTAGAGTTTGGTTTAACCATTTTCGTTGAGAGCCTATCGGCTACAAATGTTGGGCGTATATTTTTTATGATAAACACTGTAGTAAAATATTCAGCTAGTTTTCAGAGGATTATAACTTGAAACATGAATAAAAATAATCTCAAAATCACTTTCCATTTGAATATGATTATGTTGATGGCGTGTCAGAAACGTCTTGGCTAACATGAATCTGTAGGAGATATTTCTTCTTGAGTAAGAGCGCCGCAAGGACCGTTCCCTCCGCGGAGTGTTTGGAACCCTCCTCCATCTTGGGAATGGCCTGCCGCTCGCCCGCTTCAAGGGCCTTCTTTCGCATGTAAAGGCGAGGACTGAGGACTGAGTGAGCCCTCTACGAGATGGACAGCTGAAATGGAAGTTGAGTCGATGGGAAAGGCATTGAAGGTTCTTAGGACGGATTGTGCTGGCTAAGGAGATGATGGAGTCGTGGATGTGAGTGTGAGCGTTTTGTTGACGTCTGAGTGAGTGATGTGGGCAGGACCAAGGCAGCTCCTCAGCCCATTGATGTAACGGCCTGAGTGTGGGAAATCCCGTGGGGCGTCCCGTGGGACGTCCCGTGGTGCGTTGTCCATCAGGGGTTGGTAACTTTTCTCGTCAGAAAAGAAGGAAAAGGAAAAAAGAAAGAGCTTTGTCGACAACGAATACCCAGCCCGCTCAAAAACTCTTTCCCTGTGATAACCAGTATCTTGTTTACCTGCATGTACCGGCTTTGTTTTTATATGTGGGTGTGCCAACTATGACTGAGAACATTACGCTTTCACTCTTCATTCACTGGATCAGTGTTGTAATTTCGATATTAGGAAGTGAAATCCAATAATGAGAACAGTTATAAGATATTTGATAAATTATATTATTAAAACTTTCATTTTACCTGTCACATGTCAACGCTAGCTGTGTAACATAGTTTTAGAGCTTATCTATTTCGAAAAAAAAAAAACATGAAAAAGCTTATGATGAAAAGAAAACCTAGTTACCAATATAACCTCAAGCATGCCTTCATTTATAGATGGATTGGTATTTTCCGTCTTTGGAGGAGGAGGAGGAGGAGGAGGAGGAAGAGGGCGATAACGACAAGAGTGAGGTGTCTCCTTATGGCTGATGTGCTTCAAAAATGGCTCACTTCTGTAGAGTTTGAAAAGAGCAACACGTTGTATTAGTACGTTTTGACATGACCCTTAAGAGGAATACGACGGCAATGTTGTGTCGCCCGAGCAGGTGAAGTCAGGAAGCTCAGTGCGTGTTACACCTGCACTGCCCCGCTCATTCGTCTATCTTTCGCTTTCACACATTCTGTGGTGCTTCAGAATTATAGACAGGAGCTGCAGACACTGCACTCTCCATAAACCGGTAATACTTACGCATAAATATCTTGAAGATCTAATGAAAGCTTGGATTTACATTCAGTGTCTCTGGACTCGAATCTATGGTTCTCTCGGTTGTCCCCCAAGCAAGCTAAGCTTTGCACTACTTGGCCGTGAGTCTCGTGGTATAGCGTATATTAAATTACTACTCCCTTGTGCTCAGCCTTAAAAACTGGTTATAAATGTTGGAGCTTCTGCTGTCTTCTGAGTACAATGTGTTATCGTATTTTACTGTGTAATCGTATTTCACTGAAGATGTGGCCGGATTTATGTTTCCACTAAATAACATGTCAAAAAAAGACAAAAAAAAAAAATGAAGGTGAGGGCAGTGTGTTCAACGGGCGGGGTGGAGTGGCGAGGGCAGTCCGTTGAACAATTTCGTATTGCACTGGACATCCCTCAGGTATATGCAGAGTCTTTTCTCTTTTTCTTTCCCTAACGAGTTAGAAAAAGGGGAAAATGTATTTTGTGTTGGACATCTGTGGGTGACACGTGTCGCTCAGGCAAACACCTCAGGGAGGGAGGCACGCAGCAGCCACTATGATCTGGAGTTCGCTTGTGTTCCGCCTCCTGCATGTCTAAGTGTTTTTGGGCTTCCCTACACATCTGAGACACACCAAATACTCCAAAAATGTTGAAGATTACAAATATGAATAACGTGGAATAATACAGACACCAAATAATACATGAATGGTCAAACTAATGAATAATTTAACACCAATGAGTGTAAACGTATTACGTATGATTCCAGCATAGGACACTGAGCGCTGGCAAGATGTGGCCATGGTGCCCGTGTCAGTAATAATGCTCCGTCTGTACAAGCTCCACCCCCAACGCCAGTTTATTTGCCTTATGGTGCAATCGACCTTTCAGGCATAAGGAATTTTTCACTGTGTAGGCAAAAGCACCTCGGCAGCAGCGTTGTTTTTCTTTTGCTCCTCCATTGTTGCAGCCACTGTTCATCTCCCTCCCACAAAGCCGCGCCGCTCATCACAGGAGTGCTCGCGTCGATAGACTTGGCACACATTTTTATGCCTCATTTTTCTACCTCCTAATATAAGAGTGAAGCAATTTTATTCCTCCGAGTTATTGAGAGAGAGAGAGAGAGAGAGAGAGAGAGAGAGAGAGAGAGAGAGAGAGAGAGAGAGAGAGAGAGAGAGAGAGAGAGCGTTGTGTTGTCAGAGGTACTTCTTACTAACGTTCATTCTTACCACTCCCCATGCGTACCCAGACTTGGTACGTTTCAGTCTACCGTGTTTCCGGATTTTTTTCACTTCATTTGTGACATCAGCTATTTTTATGTTCTACCAAGATTACAATTCATATCGACCTTTTACCAAATAAAGTAACTGTATGTGAGGAGTCTTTTATAACTCCACAAAATGATAGAGGAGAGTGGGGAAATTTTTTAGAGGCTAATGATGATAAGGATGAGCACTATAGTAATAGAGAAAGTAGCCGAGGTGTTGCGGTGAGTTGCAGTAGAGAAACAGCATACTGATGAATAAATATTGATCTGTATTAAATTAGTACCAACAAAGTTCATAAAGTTGAGAGGCTTAAATAAACTTTCTATGCCTTATTTATTTGTCTATTAGCTTATCTACTTGGTTTTGATAAATAGAGAAATTAAAACAAACCTTTAGGAAAAGAAAAATCTGAAAGGAAAGGAGATGAGGAAAGAAAAAAAAACAGTTGATGGAGGAGGAAGCGGCGCCAGATAACCTGATTTTGAGCGTCGTTGCGGTGGAGGAAAAGTTAATTGACGAACCTAATTAAAAGTTCTTCGCTCCGTTTACGAAAAATATATATAAAGTCTAGTCGGCCGAATTAACTGCAGTTGATTTGCGATGGTAGGCAGGGTGACTCCATTTCCATGCAGCGGGTGGGTCGTGTGGCCCTGGTGCCTGGAGGCTTGTATTATACCTAGGGTTTGCAGCCCGCGGATCTGTTGACCTTCACCTTCCATTCTGTAGTGTTATGCTGCGGATGTGTGTGTGTGTGTGTGTGTGAGAGAGAGAGAGAGACGAGAGAGAGAGATGAGAGAGAGAGAGAGATGAGAGAGATGAGAGCGAAGAGAGAGAGAGAGAGAGAGAGAGAGAGAGCGTTCGCGGGTATGTAAATAATTTCACTTTAAACGGTAAAATGCAGAATATTTGTAGCCAGAAATGTAATCATGAAGTCATAATTGCTTGTGTCTTTTTCTACCTTTTTCTCGTATAAATGATATGAATATATATTTTTCTTATCAAACATTGAAAAGACCCTTGGCACACACACACACACACACACACACACACACACACACACACACACACACACACACACACACACACACACACACACACACACACAGGAATGGAGTTCGATATACATGGTACCGCCAGGAGAACCTTCGCCACTGCTCCCACTTCTCTATTTTCCTGGTCAACAAAAGGCCATCGACTCCCGATCAGCCGCCGGTCAGCCCAACACCACTGGCCACACCCCCGCGCCGCCCGCTCACCCAAGCACCACCTCAAGTACACACCACAGCACTTCCGCACCCACCGCTCAATATGGCCTGTCACTGTGCTGTACGAGTACTCCTCCTCTACTTTTCTTTTCTTTCCATTCCGTGTTATTCCCTCGTCCTTATCTCTTTTGTTGTTGTTGTTGTTGTTGTTGTTGTTGTTGTTGTTGTTGTTGCTGCTGTTGTTGTTGTTGTTATTGCTGTTTTCTTTTCTTTCCCTCATTACCCAGAGTAAAAGGAAAAGAAAAGCCTGATAATTTTATGATGCGGGAATTTGTTAAAGCACTCTGATTTTTATTAATTCGAAAGGTGAAGGGTGTAGGATGACCTGATTGTGACCTTTAGATAGACAAATTGTACTAAGAGTGACGCAGTTGATAATAATAAATGATGAGGGGAGGACTCGTGGCAGCGATGGATGCAAGCTTGATGTATTTAGACTACTTTACAAAAACGAAAACAGATGAGTGGAATAATAATAATAACACTTGCTTTCGGCCTTAAACGAATGAGGTACAATTCATCATGCAAGATTCAATGGGAGTGAATATAAATGTCATGTTTACCCAACTCAGTAAACATTTACAGAAACGTGTTCGCATCGCTCTCTCTTGGATGAACTTACGTAGTATGTACCCGCTCATGAGTCGCTGCCTGTACTCGTAATTGATGATTATGTAGTCCATGTTTTCCTATAAGCAAAGGAAAACGCAATGTAGAAGACTGCCGCATTTTACATAAAATACTAGTGTGCTGTACAGAGAGGTAACGCGCAGCCGTGTCCGGTAGTCCCAGAGCCAAGAACAAGGTCTTCACTGCCCGTGTGTTGGGGTCAGTCCAGCGTCGGGTCACGGCATCAGATCATGCCGCGCGGCGGACGCCGCGTGGGGGCTGTGTCCGAACCGCATCGCAACATGCCTCCTGTGTGTCTCCCCGTCAATAGCATTCGAGCATTACAGGTGACCAAAAAAAAAAAAAAAAAAAAAAAAAAAAATGGGGAAGAAATGGGAGGTAAGGTAAGGGCATACCATGTCCTTCGTCTCACGCTTCCTCAGGGTGTCTCTTGTCCCCTCTCTCTTTTATCCCCCCCTCTTCTCTCTCTCTCTCTCTCTCTCTCTCTCTCTCTCTCTCTCTCTCTCTCTCTCTCTCTCCTCTCTCTCTCTCTCTCTCTCTCTCTCTCTCTCTCTGCTGCGCCTTCAGTTATGGATAAAGATACCAATGTATCGGCTTTTTTGGGGAGAGAAATAAAATATATTGCAGTTTGTTTTGTTAAAAATATATCTTGATTTTCTTCACTACTTCATCACTAAATCATCCATCGTTCAAGAAGTACACATACTTAAGATATGCACTAATTCGTTATATTGACCGTGCTTAAATATTACAAGTTTCATAAAACGCACAAATGTCAAGCTTTATCTGCCGAGTTGTTCAACCAGTCTGCAGGTCCGCCTTACCTGTCGAGCTATTTAGTCCAAGACGTCTACTCTTCGATCCCTGAGTGATAAGATAATAAGCATTAATAGTATAAGAGCACGTCCCTCCTTCACTAATGTAATAAGACATCCCCTGCAAACCCCACCGCCTCCTTCCCCGCCGCCGCCAGTCCTACAGTGTTGGTCACAAAACTCGCCTTGCCTTCCACACACGCTTTTCGCAGGCCGTAAAGACTCATGAAGTTTGCAGGCTCACTGGATCCTCAGGAAATCTATTTGCATTGTGTCTTACTCAGCATGTGAGGGGATAATATCTTGCTTCAAGAAATCGAAGCATCAGATAAAAAGGCTTCTGGTGGCGGGCGCTGGGAACACTGCGGCAGGAGCAGGTGGGTGGGTTTCCTGCTCGACTATAATGCTTCGTTACCGGGACCTGTCCAGCTCCCCGGACCGACCCTTCGAGCTGAGGTTAGCGAGGGAGGGAATTTTTTTTTTTTTCCTACGTCTGATTCTGCGAGTGACCAGATGTTTTTTACGTATCAAGTGAACGAAACATGTTACGTTAGGTTACAATTACTTAATATGAGCACATTACTCTAGTACATTACACGAATGAATATTGTTTCTTATCCCATGCAATTTGTGAGAGTGAATAATGACTTATTTGTGTTCTATTTATCACCAGAACAGCTCTCCTAATTACACTTTTTTTCCTTTACAGGTAACGTGTGTGAAAGGTGAGCCTCATTGTTAGCTCCATGCTGCGTCCTGCCCTGGTGGAGGTGGTGGACTGGCTAGTGGCTCCAATTTTTTTTTTATCTCGTGGCTACCAGCTGTGCCCCTGATCGTGAGAGTAAGGAATCATCCTTTAGTCGTGTAGGAGATACGTAAAAGTTTGTTCATAAAGTCGCCCAACAAATATTTCAGAGTGACATTTTGATCGATTTGTCGGAGAGTGAGTGTGCTTCCCCGAATTGATTATTGTGCCAGCACGAAGCTTTACCGAGGCTGCCTTTTGTCACGTACTAAAGTTATATTCATTGCAGAGGGATGGTGAATATAATATGATATTCATGATCTGGAAAATGTACCGGTACTTCTTGAAGTCTTACAAGTTATGGGTTTGTAAACACTCCAGCATAATTAGTTGAACTATGTTAGGAGTGAAGGCGGCATTCCTGAGTGACAGGCGGCGGCATCTCGGAGTGTGCGGACCCGGAATACAAAAAGGTGGTCATCCTGATTTCATTAAGGTCTTTTCGCCATCAGGCAGCAGACGACAGCAAGTTGGATAATGTCGGCGCTACTTGGCGCGCTGCAGGGAACTTTAAGGCGGCGCAGCTGTTGTGTTCTGGGCGGGTGGGAGAGAAATCTTCCTGATCATCAGCATACGAACTATTGTGATTAATCCTGTTTTTACTGAATTTCGCTGATTAAGTCGTATTTTTGTTAAAAGTTTCTGAGAAAATTCCAAGTGTGTAGCGGAGAGTTGCCATTACTGGGAGAGGAACTGAGGCAACGAATGAAAGGTTGGAATTAATGAGGCCATGTGTTAGCCCGGTAATACCTCGGCCTGGTAAAAGACCTTGACTGATGGCGATTTTCGTGAAATGGGAGTGTGGCGGCTGGAATGGTGCGGCCGGGGAAGAGTGGGTGGGCGAGGGAGCTTCCTTATCTCTCAGAGCGAGCCAGGCGGGGCGTGGCGGGGTTAACGTGGAAGTCGCTAGACATTCTTTATTAATTATTATAGTTCTTAAAACTTCACAAAAAAATTTATTTTGCTTGCTGAATAATATGTGTGTGTGTGTGTGTGTGTGTGTGTGTGTGTGTGTGTGTGTGTGTGTGTGTGTGTGTGTGTGTGTGTGTGTGTGTGTGTGTGTGTGTGTTTTAGATTGTTGTATGCACCCAATTCTCACCCTAAAAAAAAAAAAAATCATTCGTCCCCACACACACACACACACACACACACACACACACACACACACACACACACACACACACACACACACACACACACACACACACACACACACACACACACACACACACACACACACACACACACACCAGCTGAGTCTCTCGTTGCACCAGTCTGAGGAACAAAAATCCGTCGCTTCCCAAGAGAAATCAAGAGTGATGAGAGGACGCGGCTTCGAGGCAGACCGAGGAGTTTTTTTTTTTTTTTCCTCGGGGATCACACGCAACCCTACCGGCGGCCTGCTGCTTTATGCGTCTATGCGAATCACACACACACACACACACACACACACACACACACACACACACACACACACACACACACACACACACACACACACACACACACACACACACACACACACACACACACACACACACACACACACACACACACACACACACACATGATTGACAGGATGATTAAGGTTAGTTCCTGCTCATCAGTGTCAAGACAGCCGCGGATTTCTTGGTTCTGCGACATTTCCCCACTACACACATTCTTCATCCTCCCTATTCACTTTTCTTTACACGCCAGCGTTATATACATCACGCCGCTTATATCCATAATCTACCTCATCAACACTCGTTTCTTTCTTTCGCATCCCCACACACCTCTATAAAAACCTATATTGTTATTTTTACTTCTTCATCTTTAACTTGGCAAAGACAGATCCTTCGCCGTCACAACACAGACATTCTGCATTACTGCCCAGTCTCTTTGCCCTCTAGGTAGTTAGAAGTATTTCTTAAACAGCCTTACAAGGACCTAAAGATTTGTTGTTATTTGGTTATCCTTTCGAATCCTTAGAAAACAATCTCTACATCACTACACAATCATCATTTTTATTTAGTCTTCAGTTCAACACACTCTTCCTAAGACTATTGTCAGGGTAAGTCTTTCCCTTGACTGTGAAGCACCTGTGTCTCTGTTTTCCGTATCCAAGTTGTGAATAAGTGTTGGTTTCTTCACTTCACGAGTTATAATAATTTTGCATTCTCTAATTAGTTTTTATAATCATAAAAACTAATTATTTATGTGTTGCAATTGGTAATATTCCATACACCGATGAAATATGGAATTTTATATGCATTTAATGTGTTTTTTTTTTTCATTGTTGTTCTTGTTGTTTTCTTCAGCTGTTTAAAATTATCCGCCTGCTTTCCCGTCATCGCCTATGTTTGAGTTTCCTACCGCTTACAGAGATTCGTCTAGTATATTATGACCATATTTCTTGGCTTATCTTTTCGTTTGCTTACACATCTTAAGTTTATTTATCAGGCGTCAGGCATCAGGAGGTGGGGCTCTCACGTTCCTTCACTGTACCTTTCCTCACTGCCATCAGTATTTTCCTCAAGGGTCAGTGCACATCTCTCGAGCACAAGAAATATTGCATTACTCTGCCACCACCTGTGGGTATATCATGTTCTATATTTCTCATATGTTTCGATTAAAAATACGCGCTCAGAGAGAGAGAGAGAGAGAGAGAGAGAGAGACGAGAGAGAGAGAGAGAGAGAGGAGGAGATGAGAGAGAGAGAGGAGAGAGAGAGAGAGAGAGAGTATACCACCCTGTTTACTCGTAATACATAAATATCTGGTGATGAGTTTCGATAGACGTTTCTTTGTGCGATGGAAATAGGTACAGGCTCTTCCCTTTTTTAAGGCTTGCAGGTGTTACCATGTTTCCGGATTCTGCTCTGTCGTAATTTTAGCTTCATCAGAATTGTCCACTTACAAATAGTACGTCTCTCTCTCTCTCTCTCTCTCTCTCTCTCTCTCTCTCTCTCCTCTCTCTCTCTCTCTCTCCTCTCTCCTCTCTCGCTCTCTCTCTCTCTCTCCTCTCTTCTCTCTCTCTCTCTCTCTCTCTCTCCTCTCTCTCTCTCTCTCTCTCTCTCTCTCTGTGTGTGTGTGTGTGTGTGTGTGTGTACTTATGATCGATGATGTGCATTTAGTAAATCGATTAAAACTGGTGTGATGTCGATAAATAACAAACTGGTGCTCAGAAAGACAGGGAATGCTTGGAGCAGATTGTTGTACCATTATGCTTAGTACAATAAAGTTGTTTGTCTCGTTCATTGATTGTAGCAATGTATATGACAGAATCGCACGATGTGTCTACTACCAAGTTTAGGATGTGGCAAAGTGATGCAGGAAGCCATTAAGGTAATGTATACATGTTAGGCTGGATTCACACGAGCCACTTTTTGTGGTCAGTGGCCACCACAAAAAAAAAAATAAATAAATAATCGCCACAAAAAAAAAAAAAAAGTGGGTAGGAGCCACTCGATGGCGGACACAAATGAGGTCAGTGCCATATGTATGTCTGCGCTCTCTTTGTGAAGATGAAGCGCACAAAGTACTGGGTGCACCCAATAATTAGTAACAGACTATTGCGTGGAGCATCCACACATTTTTCTTCTCTAATATTCTTGTCACTGTATTCCTTCAGATTCAATTCATAAAGCGCTGGGGTGTTTCCCAGCGGTCAATATTTCACAGTAAAAAGGCTCTTTAGGTGTTCTTTCCACTCACGGAAAGGAGCACTTGACGCCGTGACAGACAGGACAAGACAGCGCGAAAGCAGCGGGAGGCAGGGTGGCAGCCACCGATTGTGGCTCGTGTGTATGCTGCCATTTGAAATAACGATTTCTATCGTTATTTCAAATGTGGTCGGAAAAAATGGTTCCGCTTGCCACAACTCACCACTTTTTTGTGGCTGCCACAAAAAAAGTGGCTCGTGTGAATGGAGCCATATAGATGTGTGTGTTCAATATCTGACCATTTTTTTTGTGGTGGCCACTGACCACAAAAGGTGGCTCGTGTGAATGCAGCCTATACATCCACTATAAAGAAGATACTAAAATTGGAATCTGTATCTACACACATCCATCGAAGGTCTCCAGAGGCTCCATCGAGGTGTTCACTTTTTGTTGTACGCATTGACCATATGGTAAAAATAATTAAAAAGATCTGTCGGAAGTCATGGATCTCTAGATTCTTTGCATGTACAGTACTGGTATTAATGGATGGTGCTATGATACTGGGAACCAATAAGAAAAACAGAGTAGTCTATTGTTGTAAATGAGTTCTGTATTGAGAACGAAATTATACTTAAAGAAAAGATTAATGGCCAGTGGTGTGATGGACAACGTTTAACAATTAAAGGAGGGAATAATAATGAAAACTTTTCTCCATTCTGTGTTAGCCACATGAAGATGTCATTTTTATGTATAAAAAAAAAATCTAAATATGTTCATTACTGTGTGTTCCGAGTTATAGTTCACAAATAAAACGAGGGTGATAGAAAAACAAGCTAACAAATAGTTAAAATGTTGATTCGGGATTCACAAAAATAATACCAATATAAGTTTGTGCTTGATAAAGACAGGTATCCGACCTTTATAAGACATTGTTGCTGTTGCTAATAATAATAATGATAATATATATATATATATATATATATATATATATATATATATATATATATATATATATATATATATATATATATATATATATATATATATATATATATATATATATATATATATATATATATATATATATATATATATATATATATATATATATAATTTTTTCGATAAGGTAGTGATAGTAGAGCCAATGTATATTGAGTTTTAGTGACTACAGTCACCAGCGTTGTAAAAATACTAATATATCAGGCTCCTTTCCTGTAGGTCGGTGTTGGGTGGAAGACCGTTGTTTTTCATGATGAGACTGGATGTTCTCTTTCCTTTTGTTGGAAATTGTGAGTTTGAATTCTATGTCAGGATCAGTAGGCTTGACGTGTTCTCTTATTATTTTCTTGATTGCTTTTTCATCTTTTCTAAGTGCGCTAGACGTGTTTTTTACATTAACGGTGGATAGTGTTTTTTTTTTTATACTGGATTAGAATAAGTAATAGAGTAAGGTACATGCTACATTATATAGTTAACAGTAAATTTAAATTACTAAAGGAAACATTATTAGTGTTTCCTATCTAAAAGCCAAACTCTTATATAAATTCACCCACACCAACACAATAACCAGTCACTTATCTGTTTTTTAACCTCTGCAGGGTAGACACTTTCAGGTTCACCTGACCTGTGTGGCTGATATAATGTTCCACCAGCCAACGTACGTGTTTATGTACTGTGGTGGTGCCACGTTCTACAGCGGGTTTGCAGGAGTTCCTCGGGGGCGCGGGTGATGATGACTCAGGTGTTCACTTGAGTCCGGCGGGGTGGCTGCCGCAGCTCCTGTAGATGGCTCACGCGACACATATTAACCTTATACATGACGGCGATTCCCTCCACGTCCCGCCGGTGTCGAGGGGTGTGGAGGCGTCGCTAGTGACCGGCGTGATTGTCTCTGATGAGCCGGGCGCCCTCTCCTGCACCTTGTTCTGGAGGGCGAGGTGTGTGCGGGCCGCGCCACGCCACGCCAGGCACACGTACTCCAATGAGGATCTAATTTCTTCTTTATAAAGCACGTCTAGACTCTTGCGGTCCAGAAACCAAGATATCCCCCTGAGAGAGGCTAGCTTCCCCGAGGCCTCTCTAGCAAGCTGCTCGATGTGGGTTCTGAAGGTCAGCCCACGGTCGTAGGTGACCCCGAGCTTCTCCACCTCGTCCTGTGGCGTTAGCGTCTCTCCGGTGAAGTCGAGGTACAGGGCTGACCAAAACCTGGAATCGACGAGCAGCTTGTTTCTTTTTTTTTTTTTTTTTTTTTTTTGGGGGGGCGCGAATCTCATCTGCCACGCGCTGCCTCAGGCTGTGATGCAGTTCAGCGTGTTGCTGAGCCGGGACACTGCGGCGGCTTCCTCCCCTGAGCCGAACCTCTGGGTCAGCGTGAGATCATCCGCGTAGGCCCTGGCGCTAGGAAGGAGGTGCAATAGGTCGTTTATATACAGGTTCCACAGCAGGGGGCCGAGGCAGCTCCCCTGAGGAACACCTGCTTTGACGGGCTGCACCTCAGACTCTCGGTCTCCAATAGTCACCCTCAGGTGCCTGTCACTCAGGTAGTCACTGAGGAGTGACAGAATGGCCCTGTTTACACTTGTTGCACGGAATTTATTGACCAGGGATGCGTGCCACTCCCGGTCAAATGTGCTTTCAATGTCCAGCGCCACAACAGCAGTGGCCTTACCTTGGTCCAGGGCAGCACTGAGGTAATTTGTTAGCAACAGGTACAGGTCAGCCGCTGACCGACTCTTCCTGAAGCCAAACTGCCTGGTTCAGAGCATGTGGTGGCACTTGAGGTGCTCAGCGACGCGCGAAGTCACGACGGTCTCCGTCACCCTACCAAGCACCGGCAGTAGAGACACAGGACCGTAATGTTTAGCGTCACTTTTATCGCTTTTTTTTTTTATTGACTGGCACAACACTGCTAGTTTTCCAGATTTTTAGTCACTTACTGGTCTGGAAGCACTGATTAAAAGGTGAGGCGAGTGGGTGTGCCAGTTCACCGGCACACTTGCGAGGAAGGCGGGGACTGATTTTATCTGGTTCCATAGCCTTTTTCTCGTAAAGGTTTGAAAGTATTTTCCTCACCTCAGCTTCACTTGTGACTGACACTAATTTGTCTTTTATTATTTCTGGGAGAGTGGGAGGAATTTTCTCAGGGTTGGGGATGCACATTTTTCCAGCAGAGTGTTTGGCCAATAGGTTTGTCTTGTCCTTGGCAGTGTGAGCCATGCTACCATCCCCCACCCCCCTCTCTGAGAGAAGGGATGGTGGTGACTTGCTCGTCGTCCTTCTGCTCCTTCACAAGGCTCCACCACCTCTGTTCTCACTTGGCCACCTCTCAGTTTTTCCCTGAGGTTCTTCCTCCATCGTTCTGTAGCTCACTCCTGAGTTCCGCGACGTTGGGTGTCTCTTGTAGGCTCGTCAGGTCGCGGTACTTGGCTTTAGAGGCAGTGCGACACTCAAACCCAAACCAAGGTTGGTCAGAAGCCTTGGTTTTGTACTGAGAGTACGGCACCCAGCTGGGCTGCAGGGCGTGGAGAATCTCGGTGAGCCGCCTCGCCTGCGGGTCACTGTCGCCACGCAGTACGTCCTGCGTCCGTCCTCCTCAGAGCAGCTCTCATTGCTCCCCAATTGGCAGCCTCCTACTTCCAGAGGGTGCGGGTGTAGCACTCCTCACGTGGCCTGCGGAAGTGGAGCTTGGTGAGCACAGCCACATGGTCTGAGGTGCCAACGAAATCCAGCGGTGAGCAGTGAACAGTGTGGGCAGGGAGATCCGTCACCACCGGGTCCAAGGACGACCCAGACCTGTGTGTGGGGAAGGTGGCGAAGTTCTGGAGGTCATGCATTACTAGTAAGGTGTTGAAGGGCTTACGCACATTGTGTTAGTTCAAATCCCTCACAATCATCACTGTCACACTGGCTGGCTGTCATCATAGCGTCCAGGTTCGCTATCAAAAAAAATCTATTACTTCTGTCCCCTGCGAGGGGGAACGATAACAGTCAACGAACAACACACCTTTACTGTCACTGTCAGTCACCTTCAGCGTCAGTATCTCCAGTTCCCTGGGCTCCACCACCTGAAAATTCACTTGTTTTTATAACAGAATGCCACGCCCCCTCCCTGCATTGGGAGGTCTTTTCTCTGCCAAGGCGAGTACCCTTGCACGCGGGCACACTGTCGACCAGGAAGGTTTCACACAAACACAATGTCTGCCCTGTGTCTGGTTATTAAACTGTGTGTGATGGTTGCTGAGCTAGGAAAGTGTCGAGGCGGCGTTAAATAGCTTCTTCAACTTGGGAGATGGAGTATCTGTTGTTTTGAAAGCAGTTGTTTGATTCGTTCTAGTTCCTCATGTGTTGTAGTCCAGGAGAAACAGTGAGTCAAGGCGTGTTTCAAGGAGTTGATGACGCTCTGGGTTTATTTGTCACTTGTAGCATTGAGACAGAAACCGAGGTTGGTAAGTTTTATGTAGACTTTATTGTTGAAGTTGCCTGCAGCTCTATGAACCAGGACGTCAAGAAATGGTAGTTCATGGTTCTTCTCTATTTTGTGGATGATGTTAGTGTAGAGTGTTGTTTGAAGGTTTGTATCAGCTGCAGGACGTTCTCTTCCGTCTCGTTGCTTATAAAGTCATCGTCGATGTATCTGCTGTGAATTGGCTTGAGTTCGGTGTAGCGGGAGAAAATGTTATCTATGAATCCCATGTAGAAGTTTGCGAAGAGGAATCCCAGTGGATGGTGACCCAATGTTGATTCCATTGATTTGGACGTACATGTTGCGATCTGAGCCAAAGAATGGGGCTTCTTTGTTGCAGGCTTCTAGGAGGCGGACGTACTATGTTTTTGGGGATAGGGAACGGAGTATAATCGGAGGAGTACAGTTTCTTGCATATCAGGTCGATGGTTTCGTTAACAGGTGCGTTGGTGAACAGCGATTCTTCATCCATGTACGCGATGATGACAGCTGAGCGTGATGCTTCGATGATAGCGAAAACAGATTTCCTTGTACACCGATTTCATGCTACATCGAACTCACCGTGCAGCCATATACATTTCCGTCTCCTCAAGATGCACTTTCACTTCTCTCTTGAAGATGTTTGAGCAAAGACCGAAAGACGTCTAGAGAGCAAAGGAACATTGTTAATTCTAAAAAAAAGAATTACGGACCTAAGTAACCTACTTCCTGCCTTGTATAGTGAGCAGCGCTGCTTATAAACTCAGTAATGCAGTCGTCGCTGTTGACTTCAACTAAACGTACGTACGCGCACACGCACGCACACGCACGCACGCACGCACGCACGCACGCACAGAAAATGCTGCATTATTGTACAATATGCGTGGACGTCTCTTTCCCGGCAGTTTGTCGCTCAGTACATGCTCCCTTCCATCTGTCAGCACCAGGATGATCTAAAATACTTAATAACCTCGTGCGCTCTTAGAAGCCTCGAAACACTCATCCAATATGTTGGAGTTCTTCACCATTTATCGTCTTTTACACACACACACACACACACACACACACTAGGTTAATATAACTGAATAAAAAAAAAAAATGATATTGCTCCTCAATATTTGTAAAGATCATATCAGCTCTCTACGTACGTCAGTAAACTGCAGTGAATTGGGAAGAACAATAGAATAATGTGCAGGGAATGAGGTTTCCAAGAGGAGAGTTTCAAGAAAATATTTATACCAGATTCATGAGCTTTGGGATTGTGTGAAGGCAATAGCGGAAGCCTCAAAGAGAGTAGCAACAAGCACTAATGTATGAACGTAGTTAAGAAAATAAGAGGATCGTCTGTAGGCCGCTAATTGCAAAATCTTTCCTGAAGAATACATTGCTTTTTGAGATGTTAAATTTTGTAGAATATTGATGATGATTTATTAACGAAAGTTTTAAAACGTTTGGATGGAAGTGAAATCATAAGTATTGGATGGCATACTGCAGGATTCGCGGTCATACCCCTTGTACGTACGATGTAACAATTTTTCAAATAAGTAGAAAGGATGCGTTAAAAAAAAAAAAAAGTAAAGATAAAATCTAACCAGGAAGTGTCGCCAGTGAGATTTGTCTAGGACAACATCAAGCTAAAGCTAGTCGTAAGCCTTGTGGAGAAAGTATGCTCAAAGCATCGTTCCTGGAAGCAATTTTGCAAGTAGTTAACAATAAGACAATGTGCAGGACAAAGGACTTTATTCTAGATTAGTTTGCATAAAACAACGTCAGTCAGTTTCCTCATACAATTTACCTCGTTAATGAATGTAATAAAACTTAGTACAATTTGCCTTGTATCCCAAAACAACATAACATTATGCGATGTCATACTATAATTTTACATAACAGAACATAATGGAATATAACAAAATTATCATAATTTGAGGGTCCTAACATGACTGACCTTGAGGCTGCCACACCATCTCCTTTTCCTGACGAAGGCTTTCTGGATAAGCCTTGCTTGGGTCACCCGCACCTTTGCTACTTCGCTTAGTCAGGTTCACATCGTTCCTCAGAACGTCCTGCTCCTTCTCCTCCTCCTCCTCCTCCTCCTCCTCCTCCGCGTGACTCATAAATCGAGGCGCCCCTGACGTCCAATTTCAACTCGACATGCATTAGTTCCCCTCCATTCTCTCTCTCTCTCTCTCTCTCTCTCTCTCTCTCTCTCTCTCTCTCTCTCTCTCTCTCTCTCTCTCTCTCTCTCTCTCTCTCTCTCTCTCTCTCTCTCTCTCTCTCTCGCTCTCTCTCTTCCCCTTTTCAAACACACACACACACACACACACACACACACACACACACACACACACACACACACACACACACACACACACACACACACACACACACACACACATACACACACCAAAGTTCACCTCTTTAAAGGAGTATTTAAGTGGTGGGGAAGTGTTGAGCTGAATCCTCCGTGGAGAAAGAATGTGAATTATTGTAATAGGGATGAAGGAAATATTTGTCGCTGATGTCCCATGAACGCCACATTGATTTTACAGGTGATGTGTTTCAGGTGTTGTGGCGCGGTGTGTGAAGCGTAGCGATTTAAAGTGTCTTGCTTTGTTGTAGTGACCAGGGTGCAAATTTATGTGATGGGGGAGTGAGGGTGTGTGTGTGTGTGTGTGTGTGTGTGTGTGTGTGTGTGTGTGTGTGTGTGTGTGTTCTGTTGTGGTTGGTGCTGTCATGTGTTGTGTGCCGTGTGCCATGTCACGTGTTCAATTTTGTTTTTGTTTTCCTGTATTTTGTTTTTCCTTATGGAGTGACATTGTTATGGATCTAATTCTGTTAATGTATTACCATTTTTCATGCAAATAACAAACGATGCTGTAAAATTGTTATGTATATGTAATGTTAAATGTAGAATTGTCAGTAATGTATTCTGTTATTTTTGTGTCTGGTTTATGACGCAAGGGATACATTGAAGCTAAAACTCTAAAATACCCACAAAATGGTGGGGTGAACCTCAGTTAGGAGTGAGCGGCCTGCGGCGGACCCTCGCCTGGCAATCCACCTCCAGAGCGTAGCGGCATCCTTAGTTTCAAGGGAACCTGGCCACCCTGATTACACTGCTCCCTCTGAGGCACGCTGAGGAGATGAATATTGGTGACTTATGTAGGTAAAGCAAAATAGCAGGTTTCCCAGAAGGGGAGAAGACACATCCTGGACAGTGCCAGTGGAAGCGTAGAGAGGCAGGCGAGACAGGATGAGGGTGACGGACAGAACTGGAACAAGATGGTCGTGAATTATACAGGTGTTGGCAGTGAGGACGAATGCTGTGGTGGTGTCTTTCTCCCGTGTGGAGGTGCCGCCACCGATTGCCTCGTGTTGCTTGCAATGTTTCAGAAACGATGTTGTAAATACTCCAGGATGGTTTCGAGATGAGCTTTAAAATATTTTTTCATTAAACGCTTAATTAACAAAAAATAAATAAATAAATAAATAATATATATATATATATATATATATATATATATATATATATATATATATATATATATATATATATATATATATATATATATATATATATATATGAACGGAAAACGTAATATTCCTTCTTTACGCAAAGTACTAAACTTCAGGAAAAGTTCAGAGCTTACTTGGTTACTCTCTTTAGTTTCTTTAATAGTGAGGCAAGTGCCCCCCCCCCACCACCCGCATCCCCAAACCGTCTTCTCCTCGACACCTGCTGGACTCTGACTTGCCTCAATTGCCACTAAAGGGAAGGCGAGTCCCCCAAGTGGCTGCTCTCCACAACCCCCGTGAGGCCCCTTAGCGAGAGGGTGTGAGTCGAGGTGTGTTTATTGCCAACTAAGGCAGTGGCTTGCTGCTGCTCCAGGTCCTTCCTGTAGATGGACGGCGCAGGTGATGGAAGACACATTCGTGCCGCCTCCTAACACCGGGACGCGGCACCAGCTTGTCGGGTCTTGGTTCGCTTGGCTGAATGACACTTAAGATGCCGCAAGCATTTCATGATGTTCAGGACAAGTTAAGAATTAAAACAGATCGTAAGAGTCATAGAAAGAGACTCGCTAGTCCTTTGAAAGAGATTGCACCACAACTAAACAAATAAGAAGTAATTGACGAAAACAATAAAAGCTTCCATTGGAAAAACAGCAGGTCCGCCCATCAACCCCAACAACTGGTTAATGACGTCAAAGACAGGTCAAGAAATTAAATTTATACAATTAACCACGGAAATATCAGACATTTGAGAAAAATTACAGTAATTGTGTATCCCTGCTGCACGAACCTTTATTGGCTGCCCACCGCCCCCACAGGCCGTATGCAGGCCCCCACCCCAAACCTCGGAAATCTGAAGGGTCACGCTAGAAAATTTAGAATATATAAAACTTATCGGAGTCTATCTGGAAACAATAAGTAAAAGCTGTTTACCTCCTATAATAATTAATCATCTATCTATGGCAATATCCTATTTTGTTTAAAAGTTCGAACATTATCTCCCACGTGTCATAGGTTTCAAATGCTTCATACTTTACATGCGTTTGAAGTACAGTTTTGTTAGTGAAAACATGTTACGGCTCAGATGGCACGTGCTGAAGCGGCTCTCGGAGGTAACCACAGGACAGGTGCACATCAACCTGTCCCCACGGCGGCATTATCTTTCATCACACGTAACGAGAACCAAAGGGGGAGAGTAAACCTGGCGGCGCCGCCTCGCGTGTGGCTGCCGTCTTGGCGCCCTGCGTTCGATCCCCGGTCGATTGTTGACGAAGGCGGAGCCATTCTTCTTTCTGTTTTGTCTGGAAGGAAGAGGAAAGGCGGCTGATGGCCTGGGCAAGCAAGCCAGCCCCGCATGACCTTGTTTTCTTTACCGTCAGCACTTTGCACCGTAGAGAAAAGCGGAGAGAGAATGATTTTCGTTTTTGACTCCTGTGCGTGTTGACATCTTCGTTCTCCTTGTGTAGCATGGGTGCCGGAAGGCTTCTGGTTCCCGGAGAAAGTCATGTATACTTTTTTTTAGTCATAAATGGTGTAGATTTTGTTCCTGTTGAAACTCAGAGTGAAAGAAAAAGGGGTATCCATCCAGAGCACAACAGCTTCCGTTGACCGCCGCTACCCGTACTTCCGACACCGGTGTCTAGGTTTCTGTTGTTTGTTTTGTGTTTTATTGTTGCCTAAAGAGTGCGATGGCGTGCGTGCGGGCCACCTCGGCAGCTCTGCAGGAAACAATTACTTCACCGGGACTTTGCAACAACTCACCCTTTTTGTCTGGAATAATTTGATTAGCTTTCTTTCCGTTCAGTCCACTTTGAACTTCAGTTTAAAAAAAAAGTCACATGGTTTTGTTGTTTCAGGATTTTTCTTTTCGTTCTGGAATTTGACAGTGATTTACGGGGAAGCGAGCAACAACGGGGCAGTCAGTGGTCGACAGCAAGGCACAGCTGCCGGCCGGGTTATCCCAGGGAAGGTCGGTAATGAGGTGTTATGAGGAGCATGAAGGTGACCGGAATTGCGTCTTGCCCTACACAGGCGGACGTTTCACCTCTAACTGTCCATAAAAACTTCGTAGGGACCAATTTCAAACTTTCTTCATAAACGGCGATGCCTTGCTCACCCATTTCAGTTTTATTATCCGGTGGAACAACTCTTAAACCTTTGTATGCAAAACTCTTCTTACAAACAAAGCAGACATACATTCGTGCCGCATAAAAAAATATTTTGAGGTAGAAATCTAAGCATAAGGCTTAATATCACATATCATACCCACGAAACTCGACTTTATAAGTGAATATAAAATTTCATTTTGTTTTTGGAAGGTCGTGTGGCAGAGGGCGGGTCTCGCCGCCCCTGCCTTCCTCTCCCTTCCAGCCTGCGGCGCTCCCCTGACAGGGCCTCGCCGCGGGTCGTTTGATGTTTTCTATTCAGTCTGAGACACCAATCAGGGCCGCTTTCAGCCGTCCCTGTGCGTACCGATGAGCAGCGGCCGCGCCCTCAATGCTCGGCCCGGTAATGGCTCTCCCACGCTCCTTCAGACCACCATTAATCCTAAACAAAGTCCTAAATGAGTCCGCTCGGCTTAAGACCTAAATATTTCCACGTGAAATGAAAAGTTGGAAAGTTTTCAAGACTGGAATGAAAATATTTTGCATCATCCCCTCTAATGACTGCGGGCGGAGGTTTGGCAGGGACCACAAATGCAGAAGAAATAATTTAATGAATCCTTTGCTCTGCTCATGTCTGAAGTCGAGAATTAAGAACGCTGAATAAGAAACTAGATTTATGTAAGAGGCTTGTGGTGTAATTCATTCGTGTGTTTGGTGTTTCATTTAAGTGCTTAGAAACGTTTATAGTTATTGTAAGGAACTCTGGCACTAGGCTGGTGGGCGGAGGCAGCGCAGGCAGGTGGGAGTGCGGGGTCAGGGTGGTGGTGAAAAAATATGAGACTGGAGAAAAGTCAACTGGAAAGAAAGTAGGCACAAGCGGCAGTGTTACCAAAAGGGAGAGAAGAGAAGTAAGAGGAGTAGGTGTAAGGAAGGGAAATAAGTGTCAGGGTAGGAAGAAAGTACAATGGAGGGGCAAAGAGCAAGAGGGTAATGACAAATTGCTCTCAGTTTTAAAGGTGTTCTGGTAACCTGTTGCTACAAGTTTGAACACTAAAGGCATACAGTATTTGCTGCAGGGAAGATTTTTGTTGTTGAGAAGAACAGTGTATTCTATATATCTTCAGTTTTAAGGATTTATTGATGTCCTGGTGGGTTTAGGTGCCGGAGACGACTGGGTGTGGGTGGCTCGTGGTGTGACTAATCGTTGCTTCATCATTCGCCGGACGTCTCAGATGACCTCGATCTCCTCTTACCCACTCTTTACGGCCTTCCAATAAATGGCCAGGACCTGCATGGACACAACGAAACCATATTATACTGGCGACATTTAAAATTCTGTCGTCCTTCTCCCTACTCCGCCAATATTGCCTTAAAAAATTAAGGGCGTATGTGGGTTGTAAGCCTTGCCACGTAGGACAGATTCCGTCGTCGTTGGCTGCCAGCTGGGGCCAGGTCGTTGTAGATACAATGTAGAGGAAAGGGTCGTACTCCCTGGCCGTGATACAGCATTCAGCTACCCTCTTGCTGCTCTATATTTGACGCAGGAGCGCTGGTGGCAGACTCGTGTGCAATATTCCTCTGACTTTCAAACAACAAGCCTTCGTGATAGTCGAAAAGGATTTAAAACTCCAATTTTGTTTCTACCTTAGAAGTTTCGAAACTGCAAATTGAAATGAAAATTGTCCAGAGTTTTCTTAACTTTCAGGATAAAGTTTTATTTTTTCCTTGTGGTACACCTGCCGGCTAGAGGTGGCAGCAGCCTATCGTCTAATGGCTCCACCACACCCTGGGCCACTCACGCCTTTAGGAGACCACGCTTGCCGCACCACAACCCTGCAGCCTCTGTGCGTGTGAAGAACAGCTAATGGGCTTACTTTTCACACACACACACACACACACACACTCTCTCTCTCTCTCTCTCTCTCTCTCTCTCTCTCTCTCTCTCTCTCTCTCTCTCTCTCTCTCTCTCTCTCTCTCTCTCTCACTCTCACTCTCTCTCTCTCTCTCTCTCTCTCTCTCTCTCTCTCTCTCTCTCTGAGTGTGTGTGTGTGTGTGTGTGTGTGTGTGTGTGTGTGTGTGTGTGTGTGTGTGTGTGTGTGTGTGTGTATGTATGTGCTCAAAACTAGAGAGGTGCACAAGCATTTGGTGCCTCGTATGAAGGAACGTCATTACGTGTAGAGTGTGTGCAGGTGGAGAGCAATGCTGACGTGTTGCTGGTGGGCGTGGAGGGTGGGGTGACTTTGAGGAACGGAGAGGAGAATCTTTGGGATCCAGAAGAGTTGAGGGTAGCGGGAAGTTGAGGTGGTGGGTGATGGGGGTAAGCAGAATGATGGAGAATCGGGGAGGATGGGCGCTGGGGACAGGGAAGGATGAGAGCAAGATGATGATGGAGGAGCGGGAGGGCGAGGGTTGGGAGACAGAGCCACAGCCAGGGGCAAGGGAGAGATGAGAGGGATCACTACGCTTAGGCGAAGACGAGAGAGAGATGAGGGGTTGGGGAAGGAGAGGTGGAGGCAAGGATGACGATGTAACGACGTGGATTTGTGGTAAGGGAAGATGTGCTGAAGGAGGGAAGCACGAGGAGTAAGAGGTAGGAGAGAAGGGTGGCTAAGGGGTCCTCCTAACCTGTCACCTGGCGACTTCATTACCGCCGCTGAAGACAGTCTCAACAAGTGCTGTAAATTCCCAAAGGTCGGAAGTTCGGCAATTTTCTCTCCGGTAGTAATTTCTTAAAACGAGAAAATTTTCTGTGAAATGTGAAAATGGCTTAACTTGATCTCATTTGCTGTTATAAGTTAATGGTATTTAACCTTTTTGGACTTAATGAGAAAATACGAAAAGCGGTGTGGGGGCTGGGAAGATTTGTTTTGACGGAGAAAGAAATGGTAGAAAAGTCTTTCCAGACAAACATTTACCTGTACATCAAGAGTAACTGTTGGGATTTGCACATTCACTGCACTCATTAACCCGCACATGGGATAAATCAATACAAGCGTTAGAGTTTCGAATCAATTTCGCATCTGCTGTTCATACAGTACAGGGAGGAAATATATTTACATTCGTATCCTCGACCCACTGACACGCGGAGTAGAAGGAATGAATTATACTTTCTACATCTCCACGTCACCTGTAACCACATGGTGACCGTAAATCCACGTCTTCCCCGGCACACGTCACGCCGCTCAAGCCTCACCGGGAACCACCACCGCGACACGCACGCAAAGCTGCATGACATTTGTGGCACTATGATGGTCACGTGTCATTCCCGGCACACTCAGCCCTCTGGTGATATTTCTGTTGTAAACCTGAGGCGTGAGCCTGCCATGGCCGGTCATGCAGGCCTAGATGGAGCCGCTGTGAAGGAAACCTTTTGACTTTTCCGTCTCCTTTTCCTTCTTGTCACTATCTCTCTTATGCTGGTTGCTTAGTATGATCTAAAACGACTTTCTCTGTACGCCAGCACAACAATCAGTAACAAATATGAGCTCATGAAGTCTACACATGACACGTGATGGGTTTGATTTACATTTCTGGTAATGAATATTTCAAGACATGGTTAACATTGTCTGGTGAATTCATAAGATTGGTATTCATGTATGAGCGAGCTTTATTTTCATGAAACCTTACCTCACTCATCACATAGTTCTTTGTTGAGAAAAAGGTGCGCGGAGGTCCCGCTGTGCTCTGACTTGGAGAAGAGATGGCGTCAAGGTGGTGGTTCATCGAGTGTTCCTGTAGTCAAGTTGAGC
This sequence comes from Scylla paramamosain, assembly GCF_035594125.1. NCBI lineage: Eukaryota > Metazoa > Arthropoda > Malacostraca > Decapoda > Portunidae > Scylla > Scylla paramamosain. The sequence goes on from NC_087160.1 coordinate 10,820,826, forward strand.
TAGCCAGGTATTTGCTAGTCTGTGTTCTTCGATTGATTAGCCACAGACATCAATCAACCCGAGGTTAGTCTGTAATACGGAGCTGAATGGCTGCACGGAATCAAGTGGCTGAGTACAGCGGTCACCCACACTGGCCTCTTCTGTCCCTGAATGTCCTGGACCCACATAGTTATCAAATTCCTAAGAACTCAAGTCACTAGTTGTCAACGGAAGTGGTCGGTGAGGTTACGGGGGTGCTGCGTCAGGTACGTTGGAATGTGGCGGATTTGAATCGGTGGTGTGCCTCGAATTGAAACAGAATTCAGCACCTGGTGACCTTATATGTGTGAGGCATCGTTTTGTTACTGGTGTTGCCTCGGCTTTGGCTCACCTCTGGAGGCACGCCTGCGGCCAGCCAGCGGGTGTATGACCTCAGTGAGAGAGAGAGAGAGAGAGAGAGAGAGAGAGAGAGAGAGAGAGAGAGAGAGAGAGAGAGAGAGAGAGTTTCTTTATCTTTCAGTTCTTGACAGAGGCAAGTCTTGTCGCTTTTTTTTTTTTTTTTTTTTTTTTCTTCCTCTCGCTGTATCTCTGCCGGGTCCCAGAAAACACTACACCTCGAGGGTCCGTTGTCAATTTTTGTCTTCCGGGTATCAGTTCCATGTGAAATCAGCATGGGGTCAGCTTGGTGTCATCAAAGGAAGTGGTCAGAGATTCGTTCTTTCTTCTGCGCTGATATTAAATAATTTGGAGTTTATGTTGTGTGGAAAAGTCTTTAATTTACTGTTGTAAACCATTGTTTAAAAGAATATTTTTACAACCGAATATGCGAAACTAAAAGAATATATCGTTCCGGGTTGAAATATACTTTATAATATTTTTTTATCTGGAAATAAATATACGTTGGGGGATTCCGCTTACATGCTGAATATTGTTCACGAGCATCACACAGCCGTGCGTAACCCAGCCCGAGGAGGGGCGAGGCGGGGCGGGGCGGGGCGGGGCGAGCTGGTGAGTGAGCCTTTCAAGGAAATATTTTTTTCAACAAAGCTCTGACGGAGGGAAGACGATATGCATTTTTTGCAGGAAATATTGAGGACGTTAAATTACAATTTGAAGTATGCATGGAGGAATTTCTTGTTCATCTCAGTTTTTATCTCAGTCTGTCTCTACACCGTACTTCATATAGACTTCCCCTTTACATTTTTCCACTGCGTGCTGAAAGAACCTTATAATTTGGCGTCATTGTGAAGGTATAGGCGAGGATGTGAGGGTCGCTTGACGGCGTGGCAATGAACGCGGCTCTGGCGGGGAAATGAAGCGGCTGATTTGTTTATTTTGCCGGGCATTTTCCCGTCCCGTGCGCTATAAACTCGCGCTGCAGCATTGATGGAGCTGATTTAAAGTCATGAGCTTTTAAATGACCGCTCAGACAGACAAGATAAGGTGAATGTAGATCTGAAGCAAACTTGGTACTTTTCTGAATGTTTTCGTACTCAACAACCGATGATAGGGAAAGGGATGAGGGTGAACGTAAGGAAAGGAAAGAGGAGTGAAAGAGGTAAGCGTGTATAAGACCGAACATTTTCGTACCCTACAGCCTAGGTTAGTAAGAGCGAACGTCGGGAAGTTCTGTGATAGGTAAGGGGGAGAGACTGAAATAGATAAGAGAGAAGGGCGATTGGGATGAAATGAGTGAAGAGAGGTGAAGGGAAGTGAGCGGGAAGGGGAAGGATTTACAGTACGAGTAGAGTGCTTTGCCTATGGGTTTCAGTGGAGTGAAGTGGGTGAGGGAGTTGATGTGGGTGACAGTGGCAGGTGGCATGTGACGAACAAAAGAGAGATGGCTGTGGATCGGAATAGGATAAATATTAAAGTGAAGATGGAGTGGTAAAGGGGGAAAGGGAAGGTCGACGAAATGGATATGTGGGCAAGGGAGTGGAAAGAGAATCAAGAATAGACTAACAGAGAGACAGAAAGAGTGAATCTGTTGGGTGAGGCAAAAAAGTGGATCATTAAGGGGAGAGATGAAAAAAAAAAAAAAAATGTGCTGTTCCTCATTAACACTTGTGGTGAAGGTCAGGTGTGAACGATAACTGATGGGACTCACCCGAACAATTTCATCACACAAGACACATTCACGGCAGACACTTACTAAGCGCCACGCGGGACACACCGAGGATTCGAGAACTAGGCACAAAAAGACGTGAGTGGGGATGTGGTGGGCAACACAGTGGCCACCATCGGCAGACCACAAACACGGCCAGTCACCAAGTTCCCTTTGACCGACGATCCACACAAACACGGCATGGAACTTGTAGGTAAAGCGAGGTGATCCTGATTTACATGAGACTGATGTGTCTAGGAAGGACAAAGCGAGACAGGGCTGGTGGGGATGTTGGGAGGTGGGGGTTAGGGATCTAGACTATTGATTTGAGCAAAACAGCCTGAGAGAGAGGAAAGTGGTGGTGCCCGGAGCGAGGGAGCGGCAAGGAGACAGTTGTGGAGCCGCAGGAAATGGCTTGCTGGGGCAGAAGCTAAGGAAGGGAGAGAAGTTGATGGCCAAGTTTGTAGCCGAACTGGACCCTGAGGCTTGTTGTTATTTTTTTGCCTTTAGTCTTACGTTCACTCCTTTCTTACTGTGTGTGTGTGTGTGTGTGTGTGTGTGTGTGTGTGTGTGTGTGTGTGTGTGTGTGTGTGTGTGTGTGTGTGTGTGTGTGTGTTTATGTGGGAAGGACACTGGCCAAGGGCAACAAAAATCAAATAAAAAAATATGCCCACTGAAATGCCAGTCCCATAAAAGGGTCAAAGCAGTGGTCAAAAATTGATGAATAAGTGTCTTGAAACCTCCCTCTTGAAGGAATTCAAGTCATAGGAAGGTGGAAACACAGAAGCAGGCATGGAGTTCCAGAGTTTACCAGAGAAAGGGATGAATGATTGAGAATACTGGTTAACTCTTGCGTTAGAGAGGAAGACAGAATAGGGGTGAGAGAAAGAAGAAAGTCTTGTGTAGCGAGGCCGCGGAAGGAGGGGAGGCATGCAGTTAGCAAGATCAGAAGAGCAGTTAGCATGAAAATAGTGGTAGAAGACAGCTAGATATGCAACATTGCGGCGGTGAGAGAGAGGCTGAAGACAGTCAGTTAGAGGAGAGGAGTTGATGAGACGAAAAGCTTTTGATTCCACCCTGTCTAGAAGAGCAGTATGAGTGGAACCCCTCCCAGACATGTGAAGCATACTCCATACATGGACGGATAAGGCCCTTGTACAGAGTTAGCAGCTGGGGGGGTGAGAAAAACTGGCGGAGACGTCTCAGAACGCCTAACTTCATAGAAGTTGTTTTAGCTAGAGATGAGATGTGAAGTTTCCAGTTCAGATTATAAGTAAAGGACAGACCGAGGATGTTCAATGTAGAAGAGGGGGACAGTTGAGTGTCATTGAAGAAGAGGGGATAGTTGTCTGGAAGGTTGTGTCGAGTTGATAGATGGAGGAATTGAGCTTTTGAGGCATTGAACAATACCAAGTTTGCTCTGCCCCAATCAGAAATTTTAGAAAGATCAGAAGTCAAGCGTTCTGTGGCTTCCCTGCGTGATGTGTTTACCTTCTGAAGGGTTGGACGTGTATGAAAAGACGTGGAAAAGTGCAGGGTGGTATCATCAGCGTAGGAGTGGATAGAACAAGAAGTTTGGTTTAGAAGATCATTAATGAATAATAAGAAGAGAGTGGGTGACAGGACAGAACACTGAGGAACACCACTGTTAATAGATTTAGGAGAAGAACAATGACCGTCTACCACAGCAGCAATAGAACGGTCAGAAAGGAAACTTGAGATGAAGTTACAGAGAGAAGGATAGAAACCGTAGGAGGGTAGTTTGGAAATCAAAGCTTTGTGCCAGACTCTATCAAAAGCTTTTGATATGTCCAAGGCAACAGCAAAAGTTTCACCAAAGTCTCTAAAAGAGGATGACCAAGACTCAGTAAGGAAAGCCAGAAGATCACCAGTAGAGCGGCCTTGACGGAACCCATACTGGCGATCAGATAGAAGGTTGTGAAGTGATAGATAGATGTTTAAGAATCTTCCTGTTGAGGATAGATTCAAAAACTTTAGATAGGCAGGAAATTAAAGCAATAGGACGGTAGTTTGAGGGATTAGAACGATCACCCTTTTTAGGAACAGGTTGAATGTAGGCAAACTTCCAGCAAGAAGGAAAGGTAGATGTTGACAGACAGAGTTGAAAGAGTTTGACTAGGCAAGGTGCAAGCACGGAGGCACAGTTTCGGAGAACAATAGGAAGGACCCCATCAGGTCCATAAGCCTTCCGAGGGTTAGGCCAGCGAGGGCATGGAAAACATCATTACGAAGAATTTTAATAGGTGGCATGAAGTAGTCAGAGGGTGGAGGAGAGGGAGGAACAAGCCCAGAATCGTCCAAGGTAGAATTTTTAGCAAAGGTTTGAGCGAAGAGTTCAGCTTTAGAAATAGATGTGATAGCAGTGGTGCCATCTGGTTGAAATAGAGGAGGGAAAGAAGAAGAAGCAAAGTTATTGGAGATATTTTTGGCTAGATGCCAGAAATCACGAGGGGAGAAATCTTGAAAGGTTTTGACATTTTCTGTTAATGAAGGAGTTTTTGGCTAGTTGAGAGAACAGGCTTGGCATGGTTCCGAGGCAGAAATATAAAGTGCATGAGATTCTGGTGATGGAAGGCTTAAGTACCTTTTGTAGGCCACATCTCTATTATGTATAGTACGAGAACAAGGTTTGGAAGGTTTAGGACGAGAAAAAGAGTGCGGAATGTACGCCTCCATGCCAGACACTATCACCTCTGTTATGCGCTCAGCACACAAAGACGGGTCTCTAACACGGAAGCAGTAGTCATTCCAAGGAAAATCAGCAAAATACCTCCTCAGGTCCCCCCAACTAGCAGAGGCAAAACGCTTATGGGGATCCTGAGGAGGGATTGGAGCGATAGGACAAGATAAAGATATGAGATTGTGATCGGAGAAGCCCAACGGAGAAGAAAGAGTGACAGCATAACCAGAAGGATTAGAGGTCAGGAAAAGGTCAAGAATGTTGGGCGTATCTCCAAGACGGTCAGGAATACGAGTAGGGTGTTTCACCAATTGCTTTAGGTCATGGAGGATAGCAAAGTTGTAGGCTAGTTCACCAGGATGGTCAGTGAAGGGAGAGGAAAGCCAAAGCTGGTGGTGAACATTGAAGTCTCCAAGAATGGAGATCTCTGCAAAAGGGAAGAGGGTCAGAATGTGCTCCACTTTGGAAGTTAAGTAGTCAAAAAATTTCTTATAGTCAGAGGAGTTAGGTGAGAGGTATACAGCACAGATAAATTTAGTATGAGAGTGACTTTGTAGTCGTAGCCAGATGGTGGAAAACTCGGAAGATTCAAGAGCGTGGGCACGAGAGCAGGTTAAGTCATTGCGCACATAAACGCAGCATCCAGCTTTGGATCGAAAATGAGGATAGAGAAAGTAGGAGGGAACGGAAAATGGGCTACTGTCAGTTGCCTCAGACACCTGAGTTTCAGTGAGGAAAAGAAGATGAGGTTTAGAAGAGTGGTGGTGTTCTACAGATTGAAAATTAGATCTTAGACCGCGAATGTTGCAGAAGTTAATGTGTGTGTGTGTTTCATTCATACATACTACATAGATACACCAATGGAGTGGAGTGAAAGATTGTTCAGAAACGACTTTTGTGGTATACGCGCCTCAACACGGGATGGAGGCAGGCATCAGCGGTAGATTCTGTCTCCATTGGAAAGGCGCAACACCCCCACAAGAGAGACATCGGAAAGCGCCACCTCCCGTAGTTTTTCTTCTTGACGTGTTGCCACCATTGAAGACGGCCAAAGTCGTCCTAAAAGTTCCTCCTGGGTCTCCTTGGGTCCCTTTTAATTTGTTTAGGCAGCTGTAGTCAGGTTAGCGCGAGCCAAGATTAGTTTGGTTGCATTAGTTAACGAAAACTTGTGTGACTCGTAATTCTCGGAATCTTGTGTTGAATCCTTTAAACAAATATTGCTAAAAAATACATTTTGAAATCAAACTGACGGATTTTGCTTTTGAAATCCTGATAGTGAAATCCATGAATGGTTGTGTGCTGACTGTGCGTAAATATCATCGCTATCCAGCCCGCAAGGATTGTGGACATGGAAAACTCCCCGGCGGCTGTGTCAAGGGAGCGCTGATGCCGCTCCCACCATTGACACCTGCCTGGGGACCATGCCAGGGTGGGGACGGACGCCGCTTGGTGACTGCGGGCATTCTTAGCAAGTCGGGCACGTCCCTCCTCACACCTCCACCTGTCTCTCGGCATCTCGGGAGACTGTTTCCCCGTCGCTACCCACCTCCACGGGAAATATAAAACGCGACGGAAACATGGCGGCGGAAGGAGTCACGAACATGCCAAGGGAGTGAGGCGTCGCTACACACACTCCACCCCCTGCACACGGCGGCCTGCAGGACGTGAAGCGTTGGGGAATGTCTGCTGTGTAATTGCTGTTGGTGGCTACAAAGAAAAGCTGTTTAAGCGAAATATGTGATTGATGATTTTTGGTATTTGTTTATTGATAAATTTATGTGCTCACTTATTTCTCATCACATTGTACATGGTAAGAATTGATCATGATAAAACCGAAACAAGAAAGAAATCGTAACGGACAATGAAAAATTACTAGATTAATGCGCCCCAAAAAAGAGCAATAAAATAGAGTAGCTATAAATGATTACGTCATTATTTGGAAACACTTTTATTGATGATATTAATTTGAAAGATATGACCATGATATTGTCAGGCTAATGTTCACACCACGGGCAACAGGCTTCTGTCAGGTAAGAACACAGAAAGTATTTTTTTCTGTGGGCAACTAGATGCACTTACAAACTTAATATCCCGATAATAGAAGTAACGTTCAAATATACACTATTTTTAAACAACTACTTACTTTCAGATCTTCTCGGCTTACTTACATAGCGATTAAATCAATCATTCTCCTAATTTGTTACTTAGTGAGCGGCGGATATAGTCAGGCCACAGCACTTCCGACTATCACAACACCAACTCTAGTGATACCACGGCAATCACACTATCCTTCAGCTCTCTCTCTCTCTCTCTCTCTCTCTCTCTCTCTCTCTCTCTCTCTCTCTCTCTCTCTCTCTCTCTCTCTCTCTCTCCAGTTTCAGTGTAACCCGAGTCAGCTTGGTCAGGGCAACATAGTCATGCAGGGCAATTTTCCGTTCCGCAAGTGGGTTCGTCTTTTTACCAAATTGTGGTTCATTCCCAGTTCTTTAAGAAGGTTCACTTATAATTGATTTATTCCGGTCAAGGCATGTGCGGTATATATCATGTTGGGTGTTAATTCATAGCATTGCTTTTTCCTTTTATGCATACATACATACATAATACATACATACATACATACATACATACATACATACATACATACATACATACATACGCGCGCGCGCGCGCGCGCGCGCGCGCGTGTGTGTGTGTGTGTGTGTGTGTGTGTGTGTGTGTGTGTGTGTGTGTGTGTGTGTGTGTGTGTGAATCAGTCTAGAAAAGTCTCCAGTGAAAACGACCAAAACGCTTTCCTTCCTGGTAAGTTTTCCTTCAAATGCTTTCCCTCCCAGTTGGCAGAGGAGGTGGTGCGCTGCGCGATTCTTCCCTGTTTACTCCACCTTGATAATGGACGCCTCCCATCCATCTTCAAAATTCCTGGAGGCGCCAATATCGAGCGTTTCATCAGCGTCAGGTCTCGGCGTCCCGGGCGACACCTCTGCGATAATGGTATTTGTTTCATCAGCGGGAGATAAAATGATCTAATTTGTCATAAGTGTATCCAGCCTCTTGAGCCCGCTTCCCTTCATTCGATTCAAGGATGGACCATGAGTGTGCACCAGTGTAGAGAGGCAGTGTGAACCGGCCCGTGTTGATTTTGGCTGAGATGAGACAGAGAGAGAGAGAGAGAGAGAGAGAGAGAGAGAGAGAGAGAGAGAGAGAGAGAGAGAGAGAGAGAGAGAGAGAGAGAGAGAGAGAGAAATTCAACAAGTTTCTCAATAAGCTTTTCTTCCTGTCTTTCACTGATAAGTAAGACACCTTGCCTAACTCTGGTCTCCCTCATAGATAGACCGAAGAGTCGATCACAAGGCGAGCAAGCTTATAACGTGGATATGTTAGTCACTCAAGGTGTAAGACCACGACACCAAATCATAAGAAGTGTGCTATGTACGTGTAGTTGGTGAAGGCGCTGTACGTGCAGCCTGCCATAGGAGCATAATGATACGATGCTGCAATGTTGCATCTCTTGCTATCTTCTACCGCCATTTTCACGCTAACTGTTCATCTGATCTTGCTAACTACATAGTCCCTGTATTCATCTATCTCATCCCTATCTATTAGTTTATTTAATTTTCCTTTTAAATCTGTCGTAGGAGTAACATTATTCCTCAAAAATACGTACGCTTGCGGTCTTCGTCATGTGTGAACTGTTACGTAATACAAGAAAAGCGTATCTAATCCATCAGTGACACATGACTGGAATGAAGATTACAAAGATCCATTCCCTAATTTGTCATGATGATTTATTTGACTTTTTTTTTTTTTTTTTTTTTTTTTTTTTTTTTTTTGTGTGTGTGTGTGTGTGTGTGTGTGTGTGTGTGTGTGTGTGTGTGTGTGTGTGTGTATGTGTGTGTGTGTGTGTGTGCGCGCGCGCGTGCGCGTGTTGCTTGACTGGTGTTGGCGGGAACTTTGAGGATAAATGCAGGAGTTTCTGCCTTTTACCCTGTGTGGTTCATAAGGCCGCTCCACGTCACCTTTCCCTTTTGGTTCAAAGGCTCATTGAATGAATATATTCATGAATTTAATGAAATTGTCCAAGCGTGACTAACACATTCATACCAACTATGTGTGAGGTAGAGGTTGTGCGGAACGGTTTGTAGGGAGTTCGTATACCAGAAAACACTGCACACGACACAGTGCGCGCGCCTATCACGCTGCAGCCACCAGTCACCACAAACTGAACGTGCATCGCTCATTGAAAAGCAGAATTGGAAGGAATCATGATTAAAATAGAGATTTTCATTTTTGGTAATCGTATTTCTGTAGTCTTAATTAACGATGCGACTTTGGTTTCCTTTCTACTTTAGCGATAACTGTGTTTCCGATATAAGTTCACAATATTATGTCCCTTACTCCGGGACACAGTGCTACTGTGACACCTGAGGTTTCACAATTTACCTTTCCCAGATTTTGCCAGGTACCCATTTATCAGCCAACCAGGAGGAAGAATAAAAAGCTTTGTGGGATGTACGCTCATTGTCCACGTCTAGATTGTCTGCCAGGAGCGCTAGTCACTTCACCACTGAGGCGCTAGAAATAGTAATATCCATATAAAGAAAGAGCCTGGAGCATTCCACGAAGAGCAAACTCAGAAAATATGACTATGAAGGCACTTATTGGTTATGTGTAAGCCAAATCATTATCCAGGTAGTGAATATAAACAAATGCATAGAAAATGCATGATGTGTTAGAATGAAATTACCTTCCTACATTATGCAACTATCAATTTAGTTCGATGGAATAAATAATTTGTAAGCTGGTAAGTAGAAGAGAAATAATTCTGATTTGAATCATATCTTACTTTGATTTAAATCCTAGCACTGAAAAAAAAACCTTATATCGACTATTTTTAGCAGGTTCTTATGGAAATTATCACCATGATGATTTCATAATGAAATTACCATGATTTTAATGAGAGTTTGACAAGAATTTCACATAATCAGTGGGAAAGACATAAGAACCCCACAAATAATATTTGTATACTCTAAGTTTTTATGGTAGAAGCGTTTCCAAATAGGAGCCCGGTGATACAAGGGAAAAGAAATCTATATTATGTTGACCTTCGATCCTTTACCTCTCTAAGGGCGTGAATGAAGGTGTCCAGAGGCGTGAGTGTGGCTGCGATGAAGTCGCGGCTGTGGTGGAGCCTTCGTCAGCCAGCCCCCACCCCTCGGCCATGGATATTACTACCGAACAAACACTGATAGTATTTCGGCTTCTTGTATTGTTTTTCTTTTCTGGGTCGGTACTGTTCATACTCGTATATGTCACTATATATATATATATATATATATATATATATATATATATATATATATATATATATATATATATATATATATATATATATATATATATATATATATATATATATATATATATATATATTTTGCCGTCTTAGATTAGTGTCAAAATCTTGTTTTCCATTTTATGGAATGATAAACTCTCTCTCTCTCTCTCTCTCTCTCTCTCTCTCTCTCTCTCTCTCTCTCTCTCTCTCTCTCTCTCTCTCTCTCTCTCAAATATCAACCAGCCTTGGTTGAGATTCCTAACCTAAGCTAACCTACATAACACTGCCGTGACTGGCATCACCGTATAACACTACCATGCGGTTGGTGTATTCAGGCGAGCACTGTGGCGTGGCGCACTTCCAGGTGACTCATATGCCTTTTTTTTCCTCAAAAACACACCGTCTGTATTTCTTGGGTTGTTTGTTCGTGCTTTCAGCAAATGCCATTCTAAATAGGTAACATTATGGCGCTAATAAGCATCTCGTGTATCAGACATAATTTTAGGTTCGACTGGAATACTTCTCATCTCTCCTTGTTCGATCTATGTTGGTAATTAGAGTTAGAATAACGAAATAAAAGGAAACGCAAGCGAACCATTGCGCAATCGGTTATACGTGTGTTGTGTCAGTTGTCAGGTTTATCCCTCTGGCGACCCGTGACAACTATCCTCTACCGAGGCATTAACTGATAATATAGTATCGGTGTATTTCGGTGATGTATCTTACTGTTTACATGTGCACAAGTCATAGTTGCCATGATGTAGGATGCAGAATGAACTTATCGGACAGCGTGATGCAGCCATCGGGACGAGCGCCTGCTTCCCCTTCACCCTCCCTCCACATCCGGGACTTGGGATCCTCCTTCCCGTCCTCCTGCTCCAGCTTCGTGGAGTTGCAAGTGTTATTCTTCTCTCATTTTTCCTTGTTACCTTGTTTCTCTGGCGCTCACTAGCACTGTCACCTTGCAGGAGTACCTGAAGATACCAGATGCATCTTGAAAGAACAAAACATTCTCCAAACAGGTATTTCGTGTTGAATTTACGTATATCTACTTGTTTGTGTATCAGACAGACTAAAGATGACACTTCTTTCCCTTGTTTCTGTATACATCCTTTGTATACTCCGAAGGAAAGAAACATTATCTGTAGCGGTAGATAGCTTGGAAGTATAGAATGTGGGGGCCATATTTAGGAGGTTAAACTACCGGTAGTTTAGGCTCATCATCTTAGGATTTTATTTATGTAAAGTATGGGTAACTAAAATAATTCTATTGTACATTTATATAATACATACACACACACACACACACAGAGAGAGAGAGAGAGAGAGAGAGAGAGAGAGAGAGAGAGAGAGAGAGAGAGAGAGAGAGAGGAGGGGGGGGGGGAGAGAGAGAGTCGAATGTTTGAATGCATACATTCTTCCAGAAAATTCTTACTTGTAAAATCTTAAGACTCAGTTTTTGAGACAGTGCTGAGAGGAGAGCTTGTATTCAAAACTGTATTTAGGTGATGGGATTGGGCTCGGCAGCAAGCAATTGGGACATTCGCAATGGCATGGAAAAG
>NC_087160.1:10842500-10855000 GCF_035594125.1 Scylla paramamosain
CTTTAAATAGGCAGAAAATTAAAGCAATAGAGCGATAGTTTGAGGGATTAGAACGGTCATCCTTTTTAGGAACAAGCTGAATGTAGGCAAACTTCCAGCAAGAAAGAAAGGTAGATGTTGACAGAGTTGAAAGGGTCTGTCTAGGCAAGGTGCAAATACAGAGGCGTAGGTTTAGAGAGCAGTAGGAGAGACCCCATCAAATTCATAAACCTTCCAAGGCCAGCGAGTGCATGGGAAACGTGATTGCAAAGAATTTTAATAGCTAGCATGAAGTAGTTAGAGGATGGAGGAGAGGGAGAAACAAGTCCTGCATCATCCAAGGTAGAGTTTTTAGCAAAGGTTTGAGCGAAGAAATCAGCTTTAGAAATAGATATGATAGCAGTGGTGCCATCTGCTTGAAATAAAGGAGGGAAAGAAGAAGCAAAGTTAGTAGAGATGTTTTAGGGTAGGTGCTAGAAATCACGAGGGGAGTTAGATCTTGAAAGATTTTGACACTTTCTATTAATGAAGGAGTTTTTGGCTAGTTGGAGAACAGACTTGGTATGGTTCTGGGCAGAAATATAAAGCCCATGAGATTCTGGTGTTAAACCAAGGTATGGAAGATTTAGGAATGTATGGCTCCATGTCAGACACTATCACCTCTGTTATGCGCTCGGTACACAGAGACGGATCTCAGACACGGAAGCAGTAATCATTCCGAGGAAAATCAACAAAATACCTCCTTAGGTACCCCGAACTAACAGAAGCAAAACGACAGAGGCATCTCCGCTCAAGGGGATCCTGAGGAGGGATTGGAGCAATAGGAGAGGATACAGATATGAGATTGTGGTCGGAAGAGCCCAACAGAGAAGAGAGGGTAACAACATAAACAGAAGGATTAGAGGTTAGGAAAAGGTCAAGAATTTTGAACGTATCTCCAAGTCGGTCAGGGATACGAGTAGGGTGTTGCACCAGTTGCTCAAGGTCGTGGAGGATAGCGAAGTTAAAGGCTAGTTCACCAGGATGGTCAGTGAAGGGAGAGGAAAGCCAAAGCTGGAGGTGAACATTGAAGCCTCCAAGAATGGGGATCTCCGCAAAAAGTGAAGAGTTAGAATGTGCTCTACTTTAGAAGTTAAGTAATCAAAGAATTTCTTATAGTCGGAGGAGTTAAGTGAGAGGTATAAAACACAGATAAATTTAGTTTGAGAGTGACTTTGTAGTCGTAGCCAGGTGGTAGAAAACTCTGAAGATTCAAGAACATGGGCACGAAGGCAGCCTATGTCGTTGAGCACATAGATACAACATCCTGACTTTGCCGCTCTCCTCACCTGACTGCACCACCCTCCTCATCTGACTGTACCGCCCTCCTCACCTGACTGCACCCCTTTCCTCCGTATTGAACCAGTACGACGAGTAAAGCGGTATATATAATATATCTTGATTTTCATAAGGCCTTTGACAAAGTCCCCCACAAATGCTTACTGATTAAACTAAAATCACACGATATCCAAGGCGACGTGTTGCGATGGGTTGAAAACTGGCTAAATAACCGTAAACAAAGAGTAGTAATAAATGGAAAAGCATCCAAGTGGAAGTAACCAGCGGGGTACCACAGGGATCAGTCTTAGGACATGTCCTCTTCCTTGTTTATATCAACAACATAGATGAGGGTGTTACCAGTATAATATCGAAGTTTGCTGATGACGCCAAAATTGCGAATTCCGTATTCTCTAATGAACAAGTAACAGAAATGCAGAAAAATCTAGACAAATTGACTGAGTGGGAGCAAACCTGGCAGATGAGTTTTAATGCAGATAAGTGCAAAGTGCTTCACATATGGTATAGAAACGAGAAAGCAAAGTATATTTTAAATGGTACCCAACTTAAAAGTGTTGACAACGAAATTGATTTAGGAGTGACAATATCGAGTAGCTTAAAACCTAACCAACAATGTTCAGAAGTCGTAAAGAAAGCAAATAAGATAATTAGCTTAATCGGCAGATCTTTTGAATATAAATCTAAGGATACAATCCTCACTTTGTATAACTCTTTAGTCTGTCTCCTTTTGGAATATTGCGTTCAAGCATGGTGCCCCTACTACCAGAAAGACATTGATAAATTAGAAAGAGTTCAGCGTAGAGTAACAAAAATGATACCAAGCCTAAGAAACAAATCATACGAAGAGCTTCTTAAAGAATTAAATCTTTTCCCATTAACACAAAGAAGACTAAGAGGCAACTTAATACAGGTGTTTTAAAATCATCAAAGGCATTGATAACATGGGCTGCAGTAAATATTTCACGATAGACTCTTCAAATTACACGCGAGGAAACGGCTGCAAAATTGTTGGGAAATCCTTCAACTCTCACGAATCAAAAAATTATTTTTTACATCGAGTTGTAAATCTATAGAATGGGCTTCCTCGGGACGTGATAGACTGCAACACCGTTGAGATTTTTAAATGCTGTCTTGATAAATATCTTGCCTGCAATCCGCGACTAACAGCGTTTGTTTGCTAGTGATTGCCCTCAGGAAATGTGGGCACCTCATTTCATCTATTTTCTTCCTTTCCTATAAAATTTGCTTCTTTTTTTTTTTTTCCCTCTAACCCCGTAAGGTATTTCTTTCCGACCTTTCTGACCTGCTTTTCAGTCCTTTTCTTCTACTATCACCTTAGTAGTCTTAGGTCAGGTCACCTTGTGAGGACCGCAGGGTCTGTTGTGGCCTGTTTTTCTATGTAACTCTATGTAACTCATCTGACTACCGCCCCTCCCCACCTGACTGTACCACCTCCTCCTCACCTGACTGTACCACCTCCTCCTCACCTGACTGTACCACCCTCCTCACCTGACTGTACCGTCGTCTCCTCACCTGATTGTACCGCCCAATCCTCACCTGACTGTACCGTTTCTTCCTCACCTTACTACCGCCCCTCCCCACCTGACTACCATCCCGTCATTACCTGACTGTACCGCCCCTCCTCAACTGACTGTACCACCCCGTCCTCATCTGACTGTACCATCTCTTCCCTTGAATGTACTGCCCCGTCTCACCTGATTCTGTCGTTTCCTCCTCAACACATTTTGAACCGCTTCCTTCCACACAATTTCTCCAGCCACTAAATGCTGCCAGCCTACTTACTACATCCTTCTTTCAGCCGGTCTTCACAGCACCGTCCCATCTTACTCTCCTCTTCCGCCTCCTTCTCTCTCATTACGACAGCTTAGTGACTTGACTGTGGACTTCCAACTTTACCGCAGCTCACACTGGCCTTCTTTGTCATATGCCCTTGAGTTTCATTTTTGTCACTTTCATCTCTCTCTCTCTCTCTCTCTCTCTCTCTCTCTCTCTCTCTCTCTCTCTCTCTCTCTCTCTCTCTCTCTCTCTCTCTCTCTCTCTCTCTCTCTCTCTCTCTCTCTCTCTCTCTCTCTCTCCTCTCCTTTCCTCTCCTCTCTCTCTGTCCTCCACATGCGGTAGGAAGAATCCCTCGTGAAGCAGCCATAAAGCGCTTAATATCTGACCTCTTATAGTATTGCTAACTGAGCCAGGAAGATCGTAGTGTCTTTCACTTCTTCAAGAACGCAATTACTACTCCTTATTAAGCAAGCATAAGCTGCTGTAAATTTTTTCCTTCTTTCTGCTTCTTGTTCTTGTTCTTGTTCTTGTTCTTCTTCTTCGTCTTCATCTTTGTGCGTGTATATATATATATATATATATATATATATATATATATATATATATATATATATATATATATATATATATATATATATATATATATATATATATATATATATATATATATATATATATATATATATATATATATATATATATATATATATATATATATATATATATATATATATATAGACAGATAAAGCTGTCCCGATGTTATTTGATTTTACTCATTTTTTTTTTTTTTTTTTACTTTTTCAGGTAAGGACAACAATTGAAGACTTGGTATTACCAACTGGCATGAAAGATGTGCAGCAAAGGATAAAAATTATGTAAGTGTGATGACAAACTGTATTCTTTGTTTTTATTGAAATATGGGGTACATTGTCTTGTCACTGTGTTGGTTGACCTGTAAAACTTTTTGAAATGTCAGTACTTCCTCACAGCCACTCGAATACACGTTGTTATTTTACATTTGTTTGGAGTTGCTCTTATGCAGTGCATATACAGAGACATTTAATATTCACTAAACCCAACGTATCTGTCTCTCATTTATGAATGCATTGTTCTATTCGTAATTCTATTCCAATTCACTAATAGTTTTCACAGTTCACGTTACTTATCATTGTATGTTCAAGTTCAGCTCAACAAAGCAGCGTGTGGCATTGTGCTCGGGGTAAAGTTGTTGTTCGGTGGAGAGGGCGCTACTCGACCTTGGCCGTTTGTCTGGCTTCAGGGGCGGGGAGTCCCAATGGCTGTTATATATTGGTCTAATTCCGTGACTTACTGCACGTATCACCGTCTCGCAGGGGCATTTATTATCCCTTGATCCTAAATGGTGAAGCCTCTTGTGCTCAACACTTCTCGGCATCACTCAGAGCAAATACTTACGAGGCGCGTGTCGGCCCCACAGAGGCGGCTGCGGCTTATGAAAATAACAAGGTAGATAACAATTTTTATATTTCATTAATCATGAGCGAAGGGAACCTGAAATTCAAGCTTCATGAATTAATAAAGGAGAACATTGCTGGTATTATCAGCAATAAACCTTACTGCAGCAACGATGTTCTTTTTACAAACGTTGAATAGTAAATGGAATCGTATTTACTAAGAGAGAAGAATTGACAGAAATTATTATTGCCTTTTTATTGTATATATCCATTGCTTTTTGTCTAAGATTGAATTGCCGCTCATAGCTTCACTTTTCCCTTACATAGAAGCTAGTTTCGAAGGATCAAAGCTACCATTTTACTGCAGCAAGAATCGATTATGTGAGCTGCATGTCTGCCCTAGCCCCGCCTCTGAGCTGCGGCGCAGCTGGCGGCACAGAAGCTTCTAAGATATTTGTAAGATTCTTTCTCTTTAAAAATCCTCCAGAAAACAACTAAATTATATATTTCAGTTACTGTTATTTGGCAAAATGTTCTCGTGTCAATTCTGTTTTACACAGCAGCAGCAAGCTCAGATGTTTCTGCTGCTGCTGCTTCAACTGTTCCTATTACATACCATTACTACTACTACTACTACTACTACTACTACTACTACTACTACTACTACTACTACTACTACTACTACTACTACTACTACTACTATTACCACTACTGCTACTGCAGCTGCTGTAACAGTAGTACAGCATCAGCACCACCACCACCACTACAAAAACAATAACAACAACATCAATAACAACAACAACAACAACAACAACAACAACAACAACAACAACAACAACAACAACTGCTACTACTACTACTACTACTACTACTACTACTACTACTACTACTACTACTACTACTACTACTACTAATTACTGCTACTACTACTACTACTACCACCACTACTACTACTATTAAATCATCACCACAAACCATCTTCCACCTGGTACTCCATCACCACGTGTGTCTTCTTCACGCTACAATAACACCATCTCCCACTTCATGTGCTGGTCTACCTGCCACCTTCAAACTTCCAACCACCCTTAATGCTATTACCCCGACCACTTTACTCCCTGTCTGTGTTCGTTAACGAGGCAGCACCATTCATCCTGCCACAGCCAGAAGACTAGCCATAAGTTAGCTTTGTCTTCACGCACATATTCTGTTCTGTAAGCCTCGTCTCATCACCGCCACTGGCGCGCCTCGCACACAACTCACTACCACTTTGTTCTACACTTCGGCAAGGCGAGATTGTCCTGGATCTGCCTGACACTAAAAAACGTTCCTGCCAGCACTGCATGTCTATTTATAGTGCATGTGCAAGGATGGAGACACTGCACTCTTCCTCCATTCAGACCGTCCTTCGACAAGCAGGAGTCATTGCCCTGTTGTCGCTCTTTGCATCAGTGACCCAGGTCGCTTCCGGCCACTCATCCTACCTTTCCCCGTCCTTGTCACATTTGTCTATGTAAAATAATGCATTAGTGTTGCAGCTCTATGTTTGTAGTATAATAGGGAGATCCAGAATCTCTCGTCTTGCTCCTGTAAAGATTTCGTTACCATAGCCACCAGTGTTAGGTTACGCAGGGAGGTGGTGAAAATTCTCAGTCTTTTCTAGTCTTAGTGCTCAGGCATGTGGCTTTGTTGGGATGGCAACGTCCTATCTCATGCTCCTTACTCATTTGAAAACATTCTATGACTGTATTAATCTCAGGATTCTCCCTTGTGCGTAACGCAACAGTATTAGTCATTATTGAAGTCTAGTCTAGTCTAGGAAATTAACCAACTGTAAGTTGAACTTGTAGCAGGTGTTCATCTCTTGTTCAGCACGACCCCACACTCAGACCATCCCGCCCTCGAGTAGTGTGTGTGGGTGTAAATGGGTTTTTATCAGTGCACACGTCTGCAAGTGAATTCGCATATTGAGTTATGAATATTTTACATACAGTAGATAACAGTTGGCTAGTAATGATTTTCACAACCTTGCAAGCATTAAGTGAAGTGTGACAGGTGGCTCGCCGTACACTTTATTTATTTATTTATTTATTTATTTATTTATTTATTTTATTTTTTTTTATTACATGGAACGGGCTTACCATTCTTCTATGTATATTCATGCCATAAATTTCCACAGATCAATTTTCCCAACGAATATTCCACCCACAAGATTTCCCACCAGAAATATTTCCCCTCATGGTAAATTAGATTATGATGGGGAAATTATTTCAGGTTTACTTTTCATACAGGAATTTTTTTTCGGATAAAGTTTGTTTTTGTGGGATGCGCATAGAAGCAACCCGTCCACATTAAAACCAACACGTGTCCATTTCCTGTTGTTGTTACACTTCATCCTTCCCTTCAAATAGGGTTGCGAATTTCTGAAAGTGTTGATCATGGCATATTTGACACATGAATGGCTTCTTTGTGAATGAGTAAACATCACTAATGTGTCTCGCTGCTCCTTAACGTGCTTCATGCAAAACAAGGAAAGCAGATTTCATTTAGCAAATAGCCATGGCGGAAGGTGTCTTAAATGAAATGAAGCATCACTAACTCCTCATCTCATCACTTCTCACCTTAATCCACTGCAGCAAGGATGAGGGAAGGCGCGCATACACACGCTCGCATGCACGCACGTACTAACGAAGATGAATTAGTATGTTCGTGTGTGTGTGTGTGTGTGTGTGTGTGTGTGTGTGTGTGTGTGTGTGTGTGTGTGCGTGCTCGTGCGTGCGTGCGTGCGTGCGTGCGCGCGTGAGCGAGCGAGCGAGCGTGTCGTGTCGTCGGTGAGGCCTGAAGCTGAAGTGTCCCCAGATTAATTACGTAAAGTGTTTAATTAGTCATCATGGGACGCTATAACCGGTGTAAAAAATGAATTATATTAATGGAACCACAAGTGGCGGCATAGTTTGTAGCAGCTGTGTGTGTGTGTGTGTGTGTGTGTGTGTGTGTGTGTGTGTGTGTGTGTGTGTGTGTGTGTGTGTGTGTGTGTGTGTGTGTGTTTATTACTGATAGCCTAGAAGCACAGTATGATGGAGCGTGATGTCAAGGTGACCTAAAACAAACTCCTAATGAAGACGTATCATTCCCGTACCTTTGATATTCCTGAGCATTAAGACAGTCACAACCAACACCACACGCACATCGGCAAATCGCGCTTCACCAACACAAGGAACATTTTAAGCTTTTCACAGATTTCGTGGCCAGTATCATAAAAAAAAAAAAAAAAAAAAATTGTAACACATTGTACTGTTATTCATCCATTGGTCTAAATATACTAAATATACGTCTCAACTTTATCTCAGTTTTACCACACATTTCTTCAATCATGTTTTCATACCGCACTCAGTACTTCAAATTTACAGAGTTCATACACGCAAATAATTTTTTTTTTTTTTACCCCTTTTATCTCCTCCGTTTTTATATCTATTTGCAAGAATATTTTTATGTGTAATATTTAACAACATTTTTAGAGTAGAAAAAAAAAAAAAAAATAGAAACTTCAAACAATACGCAAAACAAGATCCAAGAAAATATTTACGTTATTAGTAAACTGATAATTGCCTCACTTACCTTCACAGCGGGTGGAGGAGGGTGCTGGAGGGAATTCTGGGAGGAGGAAGAGGAGGAAGAGGCGGTGGTTGCTGCACTGGTGGTAGTGGTGATGGTGGTTGCGGTAGTGGTGGTTACGGTGATTGTGGAAGAGGTGGTGGTGGTAAAAGCGGAAATAAAGGAGGACGAGGAAGAAGACAAAAGAGAAGAGGAAGTGGACGAAAGTGGTGAAAACAACGCCAGCAAAGGAAAAAGAGAAAGAGGTACAATTTAAGGAAGATAGGAATGAACACAAGGAGAGAGAGGAGGAAAAGGAAGAGAAATGTAAAGAACGAGATAAAAAAAAATAAAGAAGAGGAAATTGAAGAAAGTAAAGGCAGTGATAAGAAGAGAGAGAAAAAAAAAACGAAGAGATAGGAAGAGGAGTCCATAAAGAAGTTGAATGACGAGATGGACGAGTAAGAGTTGGGAGGTAAGAAGGAATAGGAGAGGATAGGAGAATGAAGATGTAAAGGGGGTGTAAGCAGGAGAAGGAGGAAGAGGAAGAGGAGAAAGAGAAGTAAGCAGGACAAGGAGGAGGAGGAGGAGGAGGAGGAGGAGGAGGAGGAGGAGGAGGAAGGAGCAGCATCTCTCCTTCTCGTGCAATACAGTGGACAACATTACGGCCGTCCTCTCCCGCTTCCTGTCCTAATTGAAGTAATAAATCGCCTCCTGAAATCGGAGCAGTTATTGAGATTCCTTGGGCGGGCGCGAAGGAGGGTGCCCGTCAAGGGGGAGGAAGAGGAGGTATAGGAGTAGGGAGTTGAATAGGACGACAATCCTTCTTGTGCTTCAGTTCCTTCCGCCCTTGCAGCATCCCAGACCAGACCAACAAAGAACAAATAAAACAATCCACACTTTTGGTATAGAGCCATCAGAGAGAGAGAGAGAGAGAGAGAGAGAGAGAGAGAGAGAGAGAGAGAGAGAGAGAGAGAGAGAGAGAGAGAGAGAGAGAGAGAGAGAGCGCACTCCCACTATCACAATGTTTTGTACGTCAAAGAAAAAACAATGAAAGACAGACACACACACACACAGAGTCGATACATTGACGGGTTGGATGAACTAGAGTGGAAGAATTCAACTTTATTTACTGCAGCTTGTAAATGTGTGATGAATATTGTAGAGGTTTCCTTGGGGTGCTATTCTTGTGGTGGTGGTGGTGGTCGTCGTCGTCTTTGCTATTGTTGTTGTTGCAATAGTAGTAGTTATTGTAGTCGGTGATGATGGTGGTCTTTTTTTTTTTTTTTTCTTCACCGCCACCATTACTACCATCATCATAATCATCATCATCATCATCATCATCACCTTCATGTGGTATTGCATTGTAATATATTCCTCAGGTATCATCCTATACTACAACATTTACATTTGCACCATTCCCGCAAGGTATGTAGCTTTGTCTTCTATTTTATTTATTTATTTATTTATTTTTTTTAACTTTTCCCAGAACGTTGCCTAGGAAAAAGGAGGGTGGGGAGGAGAGACTTTTTCTATTTCTACCTTGTTGTCAGTTACATGGTTTCATAATGGTAGTAAAAGATTTATTAACATATACACTCGTTTATAGATACATGTATTCTTTTCACCTCTTTATAAATTAACGATTCTTATGGCATCTATACTTTTCATATAATGTATCACCATCATAGTTGTCACTATCGCTACCACCATCGCTATCACCACCACCATCGCCACCATCACTACTACCACCACCGCCACTATCACTACCACCACCACCCGCCGCCCCCACCGTCATTACCGCCGGGTGCTGGAGCTGGGCAGGGCAGGCTGGCAGGTCGTCGCTCAGCCTCCCCGCGCCGCCATCAACCTCCCCGCGCCGCCCTTTGATGGTACATTTTGTCTCTACCTGTTATCGCTAACGTGATTTTCTGTGTGTGAGTTTTATGCGCCATTTTTTGTTATGAAGTAATAGACGTGCATTAACTCACTTGTGTACTGCAATAACCGTGTTTTATGGGTAAAGTGAACAATCTGCGGCATGCTTGTGTGTGTGTGTGTGTGTGTGTGTGTGTGTGTGTGTGTGTGTGTGTGTGTGTGTGTGTGTGTGTGTGTGTGTGTGTGTGCGTGCGTGCCCTTTCATACGTACTTTATTTTTAAACGCTGGTATAAATGTGTGTGTGTGTGTGTGTGTGTGTGTGTGTGTGTGTGTGTGTGTGTGTGTGTGTGTTCGTGCCCTTTCATACGTACTTTATTTTTTAACGCTGGTATAAATGTGTGTGTGTGTGTGTGTGTGTGTGTGTGTGTGTGTGTGTGTGTGTGTGTGTGTGTGTGTGTGTGTGTGTGTGTGTGTGTGTGTGTGTGTATGCTTCCCTCTTATGCATGCTTCCTCTTTTTTGTGTGTGGAGTGTCTTATTATGCTTTTTTTTTCATAATGCGTGTAATTTTGTGTGCATTTTTTTTCACGCTATTCCCGCCAAAACACACACACACACACACACACACACACACACACACACACACACACACACACACACACACACACACACACACACACACACACACACACACACACACACAGAAAGTACCCTCCCCCCTCTAAATACAACGCCAAACAAAGCTTACTAATAAACATGGTAATATTTACATACAAAAATTCCCACTGTGTGTTATTGGCCCGGTCAACACAGGATTTTCCCTTTCCATTTTCTCCCTATTTTCCCTCCATCCCTTCCCCTTGGTTTCCTCGTCCTCTCTCTCTCTCTCTCTCTCTCTCTCGGCTCTCTCTCTCTCTCTCTCTCTCTCTCTCTCTCTCTCTCTCCTCTCTCTCTCTCTCTCTGTTCCCTTTCCTATTTTTTCTGCTTTTCCTCCCTTCCATCCCCTTTTATCGTCCTTTTCCTTTCTTCTCTTTTACTCCCTGTTAAATATCCTCTTTCTGCTTTCCCTCCACCCTTTCCTCTTTTTCCTTGTATCCTCCACTATTTCCTCTTTTCTATCCTCTTCCCTTTGTCTTCTTTCCTCCATATTCTCTTTCTCCTTTTTTTTCTTTTCGTTTTATCCCTCTCATTTTTTTCTCATCTCCTTTTCCTCTTTCTCATTCTCCATCTCTGCTATTGCTTTCCTTTCATATTTTCGACCGCCTTTCTTTTCCCTTCCACATCCCATTCCCTTTTCCCTCCCGCTGGTTGCGTTATTTCCATTTTTATCACCAGTTATATATAAGTGCTATTTTTTCTAACCTTATGGCGCGCCAGGAAGATGGAAAAGTGCGCTGAAGTGGTGATGGAATATTGTTGCTCTTGTTGATAGTTTTATTCTTATTTATGTTTCGTTTTGTTTTTATTCTCTCTCTCTCTCTCTCTCTCTCTCTCTCTCTCTCTCTCTCTCTCTCTCTCTCTCTCTCTCTCTCTCTCTCTCTCTCTCTCTCTCTCTCTCTCTCTCTCTCTCTCTCTCTCTCTCTCTCTCTCTCTCTCTCTCTCTCTCTCTCTCTCTCCTTTTCCTTTCTTGGCGGATGAAAGGCAAGTGTTCCGTCACGCTTTCGTGGTTGCTCATTCCTGTGTCTTCAAGGAAAGGAAAACATGCACTTCTTAAGTGATTTCTTTCTTATGTTTTACTTGTGTTACGTGTGTTTGTGTGTGTGTGTGTGTGTGTGTGTGTGTGTGTGTGTGTGTGTGTGTGTGTGTGTGTGTGTGTGTGTGCGTGCGTGCGTGCGTGCGTGCGTGCGTGCGTGCTTGTGCAAATGCGCGCGCTCTTCTGCCTTTTTGTCCTTCCTGCCTGTATGTTATCGCATCTGTGTGTGTGTGTGTGTGTGTGTGTGTGTGTGTGTGTGTGAAGGGCCCCGTGAAGGCGGCCTCCCTGGGAGATACTTACTACCATGACGTCAGCGACACAAAACACACCCTCCTCTTTGTTGCATTTCCTCTCCTTCCCCTCTCTTCCTTCTTACCTGGTCGTCCCTCCCACTTGTCCTGCACCCGCTCCCTCCTCCTCACTTCTTCCCCCCCTCTCCTCCCCTCGGTAAGCTTCTCTTCCTCGCTGCTCGGATTTTACCAACAATTCCTTCACGGTCTCGTCGTCTTTGCATTTACTAATTCCTTGGGGCACTTTTGTTGCTTGAAAACATTTCTTCCCAAGTCTGTCGGAAGTTTAAAGATCGCTGCCGTGAAACAAAAGGATATGTTTTTTCCCCCTTATATTCGTCTTGTTTTTCCGGGAGACTTTTGAAAACGGAGAAAACTTGTGCTCTTTATTTTTTTTTCTTTAATTTTGTTTCTCTGAGCCAGTTTCGGTATACCAGAAGGCGAGCTTCTTTCTTGCCGTGCCTTGGGTCGTCTAGCCGTGCCCTGCACAGCCACGTACAGT
>NC_087160.1:10860000-10870000 GCF_035594125.1 Scylla paramamosain
ATGATAATAATAATAAAAATAATAATAATAATAATGATAATAATAATAATAATAACAGCATGATAATCTGGGTTACGAATCTCTCTGCATATGACAGGGCAGTAATGATAAAATAAATAACTATAAACACCAAAATAAATAGAGAAGGATAGGAATTATGCAGCCACTTGACTAATACCACAGGATGTATCTGTACCGGCCAACTACGGTAGACTATTACCTCTGGTTCAGACAGCAATAGGAAAGTATCACGTGTGTCTGGTGTGTGAAGTGCCTAACCCTGCCATCACTACTCAATATAATCCCGTTGTTGCGGTGGCTTCAGTCCGTCAATCAGCACTGGCCGTCACCTGAAACCAGTCTTGCCCGTTATTGTTGCACGCCGCTGTGATCTCGTGAGTATCATAGCTTGTAGTGAGAGTTGATGTGGTCGTATTAGCTCAAACAGTGGAAAGTTATTGATTATGTGATTGTTTTTATAAGTGTCACACCAATAATCTTACACATCATAGTTCCTTTATCACACACACACACACACACACACACACACACACACACACACACACACACACACACACACACACACACACACACACACACACACACACACACACACACACACACACACACACACACACACACAGGAAAGAATCGGTCAGTCATACACTGTAGGTTCTGTAATAAAGGTTTACTAATTTGATCGTCATCCTTATTTTCGTTCATCTGTTTTCCCTTATCATTATTTCTCTTATTTTTTTTCTTTGTTTCAGTGTTCAAATACTTTTCGTTTTTATTTATTCACTCTTTCTTTCTCTCGCCCTCCCTTCCTGTCTTCACCCTCTTCATTAGTGTGACAGATCCCTTTCTGGAATGCTTCTTCCTCCTGTTTCTGCACATTCTCTTTTACCTCCTCTTCATCCTCCTTCCCTATAATCCTCATCCACCACCACCACCACCACCACCATTACCACATCCTAACCACCACCACCACCCTAACCACCACCCTAACCACCACCACCAGGATTAAGTTGGTCGCCTACCGCTCCCCAAACATTAATCTTAATTTTCTCTCCGAGAGTGATTGCATTCTTAGACCGTTTCGATCACTTGGATAATGTTTTCTGAGCACAGGCGTCCCTCTTCCCTCTCCTTTCTTTCTCTCTCTCTCTCTCTCTCTCTCTCTCTCTCTCTCTCTCTCTCTCTCTCTCTCTCTCTCTCTCTCTCTCTCTCTCTCTCTCTCCCCTCACGCTGCCTTTCACCGCTGCTGCCGTCTTTGCATCCTGTACCAGTATGGAGAGTGACTGAGTTTTGTTGATTACTCTCATTGTTATCAGTAAAGAGATTAGGATGACCTGATGCGGCCGCCTCGCCTGTTGCCGTGGTCCAGGCGGAGCTCCAGACGGCTGTGGGGAAGAAGGTCGTAGCCATGCGGCGCTATTTAGTTTTTCGTTAAATATGCCGCTGTTTGTCATTTTCTTGTACAGGAGACCATTAAGGAATGTATATCTTTACAGCTGCACGTGCCACGCTGGGTGTGCTTGTTTATCGCTAAGAATTCTTCCTAAACACATTACCCGTCGCCATTATTTTAACTGCAGCGAAAGTAACTGCTTGTTGTTTTGTTTTGATTTTTTTTTTTCTTTTTATACATATATCCGTTTTCTTGCTACTGCCATTATTTTGAAACACGCGAATTTAGTTTGATCACATTCAGCTTTGACTTTTCAGTGATCATTTGTTTAGCCTTAATTATGGAGGAATTACAAAGCGACTATTAGAACGACTAGAACCAGTGACTACCACTGCCGCCGCCACCTTGTGTCACCTGCAGTGATCTGTAAATATATCTGAGTGGCTATAATTGACCTGAGGGACGCTGTCTGAGCAACGGCGGGAGTCGAACTATTTCTCTGACTTAGCATTGTATAGCTTGTTTCGCTTTCCCAGAACACTCAAGTGGAGACGTATGATGTGTGTGTGTGTGTGTGTGTGTGTGTGTGTGTGTGTGTGTGTGTGTGTGTGTGTGTGTGTGTATGTGTGTGTGTGTGTGTGTGTGTGCGTGTGTGTGTGTGTTATGTAGGAGGGGCATCGGCCAAAGACAACAAAGAAAAAAAGAAAGAAAAGGCCCACTGAGGTGCCAGTCTCCAAACAGAGTTAGAAATGAACGTCAAAAATTAGAGGATAAGTGTCTTGAAACCTCCCTCTTCAAAGTGTTCAACTCATAAGGAGGAAATACAGAAGCAGGCTGGGAGTTTACCAGAAAAGGGAGTGAATGATTAAGAATACTGGTTAATTCTTGCATTAGAGAGGTGGAGAGAATAGGGGTGAGAGGCCACGAAAAGAGAAGAAGCATAAAGGTATCGTGAAGATACCGGTAGAAGATAGCAAGAGATGCAACATTGTGGCGATGAAAGAGAGGCTGAAAACTGTCAATTAGAGAAGAGGAGTTGACAAGACGAAAAGCTTTTGATTCCATCCTGTCTAAAAGAGCGGTATTTGTACATGGACGGATAAGGCCCCTGTACACAGTTAGTAGCTGGGGGGGTGGAGGGGGGATTGAGAAAAACTGGCGGAGACGACTCAGAACGCCTAACTTCATAGAAGCTATTTTAAGGATGAGATGTGATGTTTCCAGTTTGGATTATACGTAACTAAAGGAGAGGCCGAGGATGTTCAGTGTGGAAGAGACGGACAGTTGGGTGTCATTGAAGAGGGGATAGTTATCTGGAAGACTATGTCGAGTTGATAGATGGAGGAATTGAGTTTTTGAGGTATTGAACATTACTAAGTTTGCTCTGCCTTAGTCAGAAATTTTAGAGATCAGAAGTCAGGCATTCTGTGGCTTCCCTGCATGAACTGTTAATTTCTGAAGGGTCGGACGTCTACGAAAAGACGTGGAAAAGTGTAGGGTTTTATGTTTAGCGCAGGAGTGGATAGGACAAGTTTGGCTTAGGAGATCATTGATGAGTAGTAGGAAGAGAGTGGGTGACAGGACAGAACCATGAGGAACACCACTGCCAATAGACTAAGGAGAAGAAGAGTCACCGTCTACCACAGCAACAATAGGACGGTCAGAAAGGAAACTTGAGTAGAAGTTACATAGAGAAGGATAGAATCCGTTGGAGGTTTGTTTGGAAATCAAAGCTTTGTGTTCGGCAACAGCGAAAGTTTCACTGAAATCCCTGAAAGAGGATGACCAAGACTCAATAAAAAAGCTAGATTACCAGCATAACGGCCTCGACGGAACCCATACCGGCGATCAGATATAAGGTTGTGAGGTGATAGATGTTTAAGGATCTTCCAGTTGACGATAGATTAAAAATAAATAAATAAATAATAGAAGCAAGAAATTAAAGCAATAGGACGGTAATTTGAGGGATTAGAGCGGTCACCAATTTTAGGATCAGGCTGAATGTAAGCAGCAAGAAGGAAAGGTAGATGTTAATAGACAAAGTTAGAAGAGTTTGACTAGACAAGGTACAAGCACGGAGGCACAGTTTTGGAGAACAATAATAGGGACTCATCAGGTCCATAAGCCTTCCGAGGGTTAAGGCCAGCGAGGGCATGAAAACCATGAGGGTAGAGGAGAGGGAGGAACAAGCCCTTAATCATTCAAGGTAGAGTTCTTAGCAGAGGTTTGAGGGAAGAGTTCAGCTTTTGAGATAGGTTAGATGGCAATGGTACCATCAGTTGGAAATTAAGGGAAAGGTGAAGAAATAAAGTTACTGGAAATGTTTTTGGGTAGGTGCCAGAGGTCATGAGGGGAGTTAGATCTTGAAACACTGACATTTTTCTGTTGATGAAGGAGTTTTTGGCTAGTTGGGGGATAGACTTGGCATGATTCCGGGCAGAAGTATAAAGTGCATTAAGTTAAGTCGATGGAAGGCTCAAGTACCTTTTGTGGGCCACCTTTCTATAATGTATAGCACGAGAACAGGCTCTGTTAAACTAAGGTTTGAAAGCTTTAGGTAGAGAGAAAGAGTGAGGAATGTACACCTCCATTCCTGACACTATCACCTATATTTTGCTTTCAGCACACACAGACGGGTCTCTGAGATGGAAGCAGTAGTCATTTCAAAGAAAATCAGAATAATACCTCCTCAGGTCTCCCCCAATTAGGAGAGGGAGAGGCAAAATGCCAGAGGCATCTCCGCTTTGGGGAGATCCTGAGGACGAACTGTGGCTATAGGACGAAACACAAATGTAAGGTTGTGATCGGAGGCGCCCAACAGAGAAGATAGAGTGACTGCATAAGCAGAAGGATTAGACGTTAGGAAAAGGTCAAGAATGTTAAGCATACCTCCAAGACGGTCAGGAATACGAGTATGGTGCTGGACCAGTTACTCTAGTCTAGGCCGTGGAGGATAGTAAAATTCAAGGCTAGTTCACTAGGTTGATCAGTGAAAGGAGAAGAAAACTAAAGCTGGTGGTGGACACTTAAGCCTCCAAGAATGAAGATCTCCGTGAAGGAGAATAGAGTTAGGATGTGCTCCACTTTGGAAGTTGAGTTGTCAAAGAATTTTCTATAGTCAGAGGAGTTAGGTGAGAGATATACAGCACAGATAAATCTAGTTTGAGAGTGACTCTGTAGTCGTTGCCAGATGGTGGAAAATTCGAAAGATTGAAGAACGTGGGGTATGAAAGCAATTTAGGTCATTACGTACATAGACGCAATATCTAGCTTTGGATTTAAAATGAGGACAGAAAAAGTAACAGAGAACAGAAAATGGGCCACTAAGTTGTCTCAGACACCTGCGTTTCGGTGAGCAAATGAAGATGAATGTTAATACTCGTATAGTAGAGGAGATGTTCTGCAGATTGAAAAATAGATCTAAGGCCGCGAATGTTGCTGAGGTTAATGAAGAAAAAATTGAGTAGGGGTGTCCGGACACGGTCGATACCAGAAGAGGAACAATCTGACCTGGGGACATTTGTGGTCCCCCTCTCCAAATCAGGACTCCGAGGCTAGTGTAGGAGTCACTATAATGATTTTTTAATCATGAGTGAAGGGTGTGGGTGTATTAGGTGCATGTACATAGGGTTGTCTTGAAAGGGCAGGCTGTGACTCCCCCTTTGTGTTGTGAGACGGCAGGCAGGCGACCAACTCAGTCCTGATGGTGATGTTATGGTGGTAGTGATGGTACCTGTTTGTGTGTGTGTGTGTGTTGTACGTAAAGTGATGTAAAGAGTTGTTGTGCAGGCGGAAACCTTGTTTCGTTCTCCTCTTCAGGGACAGATCGCTTCCCAGCATTCATGCTCATCTCGGCGCCGCTTAAACAGAAGTTTTGTTCCCGCAGTGTTATCACAGGACTGAGGAACGTGCAGCAACACATTTCCGGGATTAACAAAGCAATAATAAATACCAGTGATATACGCCGCACCTCGGGAGTCTTACAAAGATACGGAACACGCTTAGCACTATTACTCCTGCGTTATTTCCAATTGAGAATTCCCTAGATGATGACGAACTGCTGTATTCTTTAGTATCGCTCAGCTTTATGTTGTATTGCACGTTAGTCTTACTCAGAGGTAGTTGTGTGCTGTTCCTCGCTATTTTTATCATGACCACTTGAGGCAAAACCTTTAAAGCCCCTTATATTTCATCTATTGACATTGCTTCTCTTACTTTCTTGTTCCAAGTTCCCCCACTTGTAACAATGTCCTGTTGTGCCTGGTCGTCCCGCGTGACCCCTCAGCACCTCAATAAAAGTGCATCTTGAGTTGTTGTTAATTAAGAAAAGTTACTGTAAATTTCCACTTTCACTTGTTGGTAATGACTTCTGCTTCCAGGTTATGGATTCTGCAGTGTGTGGGCGTGTGTTGAAGGTGAATGTCTCTGTCGTGGTTTGGAAGGTTCAGTGGAAATGCTCTTGAATGTAATAATCTTGCCTTGGGTGCGTAGTAGGAGTAATTTTGCGATGCAGACCAACTACTAACTGAATCGATTCCCTTTGCGTGACCCTGCGCAGAGGAGGATCAGCTTGAGTACACTAAATTGTCAGTGTAGTCTTTAATTTAGTGCAACTTCCATCATCGCTGTGGAAGTGAAATGCCGCGTCGCAGTTTGCCAGCTTATGAATCTGGGACGACATTACAGACGAGAATCTCCTGCCAGCATTTCTCAGATTCGCTACAAAATACTTTCATTAAAAGGAAGTGTCAGAATCTCTATAACTTTATCTCTTCTCGTGACCTGACGTCTTGCCAAAAACATGTTTCAACTTTTCTTCCTCGTCTTTCTTCGCCTTCCGTCCAGGTAGCGCTGCTGCCTTCAATCCCTCTGCTGCACCCAGGGCAGGCTTCTACTTTTTTTACTCAAAACTCCACATTTGGTGACAAAATGTAATTTTCAGCATTACCAGTATCCTTATAATTCATGCTAACCGTAATTTAATTTCATTTTTTTCCCTCTGTTATACTCGTCCTCACTAAAACCTACGATAAAAGCCATAATTCTGCGTAATACTTTCCATTCAAACACAAAGTAGAAGGGTGAGTGTGCTGTCATAGGAAAATGTTCCCCTGATTTTCCTGGAAGACAAAACGGTAAGAGAGAAATCTGAAAGCATACAAATTAAAGTTTTCCTAGGTAAGAGCATTGCCTTTGAAGGCCACGCTTTTACCTTTCCTTTTACGCTGCTTGTATGTTTTCGGTCAACCCGACGCGGAGAAAGTGGCGGGCCTGATCCTTCATGGTGTTTTCCCTTAGTTTTCCTTCCAATCTTAGGCTCTCATTCGATTCCGTGAAATAAGGATGTAGTAAAGAACACATGACGAGTACCGAGACTCAGTGTGATACTTTTTGACTTCCTTGGCTCTTTCCTGGCGTGTCGTGCGGCAGGTCGTGGTGCGGCTGGAGTGTTCCCTTGCTGTGTTTGATAATGATATCTTCGACTGAGTTCAGTAAAAGTTTTTTCCATCCCCAGAATACGCGAATTAGTTGCTCTCTCTCTCTCTCTCTCTCTCTCTCTCTCTCTCTCTCTCTCTCTCTCTCTCTCTCTCTCTCTCTCTCTCTCTCTCTCTCTCTCTCTCTCTCTCTCTCTGGGGCACACATTTTCTCGAATTAATTTACGTGTTTGGACGAATTTTAATTAATGCTCCATTGTGACCTTAGCTGAGCAGGCTGCAAATATCAGTGTGCGATGATCTATTTGACTCAGCAAACTGGAATCATTCACGAGAGAAACATGACGGGCGCCGCGCAGGTCCCCACTCCCGCCATAATAAGCTCCTCACCGGGCCCAGGATTGCCGGGGAAGCGCTATTTGCATTTTTATTGAACATATTGTGCAGTCATACGTGGCGGAAGAGTGTTGATTAAAATGAATACTTGTGATATACGACTCATTATCCCTCGCCCCGCCCCTTCCTGGCCCGGGGCGGAAGGGCGGCTTTCTGGCTGGCTGGTTGGTTGGTGGGGAGGGGTGTGATGGCAGGGGACAGGGGGGGCTTGTTGCCTCCGGGACGTGGGCCAGGAGGGCGGGTGAAGGCACAGAGAGAGATGTGTAATGAGGAGGGATGGAGGTAGATATTGTGGTGAATTGAGGGAGACAGGCAGGAGAGGCTTGCTGGGGAGACAGTGCAGGAAAAAGGTAGTGGAGAGAGAGAGAGAGAGAGAGAGAGAGAGAGAGAGAGAGAGAGAGAGAGAGAGAGAGAGAGAGAGAGAGAGAGAGAGAGAGAGAGAGAGAAAAAATATGGAAAAAAAAAAGAATAAATAATTATAAACTTGCAACAATGAAAAACTAGGTAACGCGTAAAAGATGACGTACACAGCCGGAACACAACTAAAAATATTGTGAGATTAAGAAATATAAAGATTAAGACACCAGACATTATAAAAACAGAAAATAAAAGAAAAAAAGGATGACGTAGAGATTGCGAGGGAAAAAACGATATGACACAGACGTCATGACAAAGACAAAAAATAAAATAAGAAGAGGAAAAGAGACGACACGGAAGAGGTAGAAGCAGTATTACAGGATTGATAGAAAAAGACAAGAAATTTTAAATGATAAAATAGATCTGGAAGCAAGAAATATTGTGAGAAAGGGAAAAATAGAATAAGAACGAAGTTAAGCTACTGGTGTGTGTGTGTGTGTGTGTGTGTGTGTGTGTGTGTGTGTGTGTGTGTGTGTGTGTGTGTGTGTGTGTGTGTGTGTGTGTGTGTGTGTGTGTGTGTGTGTTAGATGCTTATGTCTTCCTTAAATTGAGTTTCAGAAGCGACACGATAATTCTCTCTCCATTCCTTCCTCTTCTCTTTGTAATCTTCTCGTTTTTCCCTCCTTCTCGCCGGCACGTGATGTACTCCAGGCCAGACATCTCGACATCCCTCCCGTCGCTCCTCGGCAAGGCAAGACACCGTCACAACGTTGCGATGTGAAGAGAAATCCTTGCATGGACGTCAGGCGCGCGGTGTAGAGCAAGACAAACGGAGTGGAGGTGCAGTTCTGTGTATAATTCTGTCAACGTTGAAAAATATTTGCTTCACGTGTGATCGTAAATTTCAAAGCGACAGAAATAACATTAAGCTCGAAGGATAAGAGTATGTGTGACCCTCAGGAGCACGACGTCACTTCCCTGCCGCAGGATTGGCTTTTTGTACCGCGTAGGATGCTGGTGGACGGTAAGAGGAAGGGGAGGGTAGGGTGGAAGGAGAGAGAATGAGTGGGGATGAGAGGGAGAGAGGGAGGAAGCGGTAGCAGTAACTCAACAGCCGTGCTCAGCAAGTCTCACATCCACGTTTGAAAGTTTAGGAAGCATAAAAGTCATATAAATTCCACGAGTGGCTCTCTGTCCACCCTGAAGTTGAGATAAACCTTCTTGTCGAGAACATTCACTCGTCCCCAAATTTACGCTTGTCAGGAGAAAAAGATGCAGGAGAATACACTGTGCATCTCCACGCCCAGAATTCATCCTACCATGGCCCGCCTTCCCGGCTCTCCCACGCTACCGTCTGCCCTCCCCCACACTCTAGCGTCCTTGTCACGACCCCCTCCGTCGTCGTGAGGGTGATCCACGCATGCAGGACAAGAACACGGAGGATAAAAGAGTCAGCGCTGCACCGGAGACGCCATGGCAGTCCATTTGCTTTCTTTTCTCTGGTCTAAATAATTCCTTCTACAAATCTCACGTGAAAATCTTGGCGTACAGTGCAGTGTGTGGTGACGCGTGTTTCAGAGTGTGATGTGAAGTATTCAAAGTATGATGAAGCGTGTGTTGGGGTTTGTGGTGAAGTGTTTTGTGATGCGTGTGGTGAGGTGTGTTGTAAATCGTGTACAGACAGCCCTTGTCAAGGTGTGTGGTGATGTATGTGGTGTAGGGGTTGTGGTGTGTGCTGAGGTTTGTGATGTGATGGTGAAATGTCGCGGTGTATGGCAGGGTGTGTGGTATGGGATGTCCGATAAGCTGTGTGGACCAGGGCGTGTGACAAGGAGTGGCGTGCTCGTGTGTGGTCATAACTTTTTTTTTCTTCGGTAAAGAAGATTGACCATGGATCAAGAGATAATTAAAGAAAATACCCGTTCTTCCTCCGAAACTTAAAAAAAAAAAGAGAAAAGTCAATAGGAAAGCGATTCATGGCGGCCAGTTTAGTTCTGCAGATGTCTTGATACTCTTCCTTTAAAGTAATTCAAGTCATAGGAATGTGGAAAAAATCAGACTGAATTTTTGCTGCCATAATTTCATCATTTAATTAAATATCTGGATAAATGTTTTCATCTGAGGGGTTTTAATGCTTAACCCAAGTCCATTCAGTGAACCTTAACCTTATCATTAATTTATCACCGAACATGACGCATCGCCGCTCACCCTCTTGCTCCATGACAGCCCCAGCAGAGCCTGACATGCGTATGTGTGGCCGTGACGCCTGTTTTGTCTAAAAAGTGTGCTGCTAATTGGGTGGTGCAGCCTCAGTCTCTCTGGTAATCGCAGAAAATCAGAATAAACAGAGTATTCTCCTGGCAGATATTTCTGGTGCCATACTCATTAGCTAAGTAATATT